>NC_057941.1:11616303-11917136 GCF_018555375.3 Anguilla rostrata | reverse complement strand
ATGTTATGCAAGCTTGATGTTATGCACCTGTGCCATTTTTTGTGGTAAGTGGTAAAGGGCTAAAGTGTGAATGAATTCAATCTATTGCAACTCTTTATAATGGCTAAAGTACTTTTGAATTGCCTGTTAATTTTGATGATTTTTCCATCCATCCATCCATCCATCCATTAACTATAGCCGCTTATCCTGGGCAGGGTCATGGGGGGTGCTGGAGCCTTTCCCAGCGTGCATTGGGCGAGAGGCAGGAATACACCCTGGACAGGTCGTCAATCTGTCACAGGGCACACAGTTCACTCACCATTTACTCTCACACTCATTTGATGATTGTTTTGCAAAGTCATTTTAAACATACATAATTTCGTAAATGCCACCTAGAAGGCAGCTACTTTTCACTTATGTAGTATGTGATTTTGAACAGATTATAATTTCATTTTCATATAACACACATAAAAATTGATTTAACAATTTGTCTGTAGACCATCTGTTATGTAGTCATTTTAATTATTAATTAAAAAAAAAAATGTTCAATTTCATTAGTCTTTCAAAATATTCCCTATTGTCTTGCTGCTCTCTTCAGAGCCTTTTGATTGATGCTGACATCAGATTTAGGACCCTGGCATTAGCTTGATGAAAAGCCAAGGCTATGCACCTTCCAAATTCAATCACCTTGTAACTTCACTTAACAGTCTGTCCGCAAACTAAACACACACCTGTTCAGATTTAGCCTTCACTTCCAGAATTTGGATTTACCTACACTGACCATGTATTCTGAAGTGTATTCCCATACAGAGCATTGTAAAAAAATGAAAATATTGTGCAAATATCTGTAAGCATGGAACAATGACAGTACTATGCATACGTTGGTTTTATGAATCATGGCCTGGTACCATAGTCATGGTAAACGCACACTGCTTTTACCAATCTGTGTTAACTAAAGCACTTATACATTCTCTAAAGAAAATAGCTTTTTTACTGTTATGATGATGATAATCGCAACATTTAAGGGTGAATTTTTAAAATGAGTTAGCCATGTAATCACCAGGAGAACCCACACGGAGCTGTAAGCTAAAAAAAAAAAAAAAAGAATTCTTTATTTATATACGAGATAAGATTAACTATTGGTCTTATAAAATACAGTAAGAACAACAGAAGAGTATGATCTTAGGTGATCATATATGATATACAAAGGTCATATATACATGTATATTACCCCAAAATTACATATTCATCAATTTTCAAAAAATCATGGTCATTGATTTAATTAATTTACAATCAATTAAACAAACCGTAAATAGTACCCATCATAGTCAACTGTATTTTTGTACCACATCATACATCATTTATTTACCAGTGCTTTATACATGTGCAAATTTGGATTATAATTCTTTTTTTAATTTTTGTACCACGGGCACAAAAGTATAGCGAAAACAAATACCTGTATGAAAGAGAGAAATAAAGCAGTCTTTGCCTCAAAATCACCATTGCAGTGGTGAAGCTGAAAATTGCAGTGAACATCAGATTATGTAGTGAGAACGGGGTGAACTTTATTTTCATTGCATTTTCAAATAAGATGAAGGAAAAACTATTGCTGCAAGTGCAGCAACTGGTGTTATTCATCAGATTCATTCATTTAGATTCATCTCTAAAAATGACAGCTCATAGCTTGGTCTGGCACATTGTGAGCATGGCCACAGGTCTGTCAGCTTGGTACAAATCTGTGATTATTTACCCAGCAAAGCCTATGATGCTAGTTCATGGAGCTAGCTAGATACAACACAATTGGATATCACAGGTTAACACAAATTCTCACAATAATTTACCGCACAAAGCCTATGAGGCTAACTAATGTAGCACTATAGTGTTAGACATAACCTAACCTGATAAACCGGTTAGGTACACTGCTGTACAATGAGACACGTTAATGAAAATGCTAATGCTAATTTTCCTCACAAAGCTTATGAGGCTAGCTAACTAGATGCACCAGTTGTACTAGTGATGGAAATGATCATTAACTTTATTGATTTAGATCATGACTGAGACTTATAGTGTATTTCTATATATATAAAAAAAGAATGATGTAAAAAAAGAATTTGTTTTTCCAATGAAACACAATGCTAGGTTGCCTGCTTAAGTTCCCACCATAAAGCTCCACCCAAGAAAATGCTGAAGAAATCCTTAGCACTCAACATTTTACTGTGTATCAAAATGAGGTACAACCAGAATCAAATCTGTTATTATACAGAATGTCTATGACACAGGGATGAAGGCAACTACAGGTGACTACAAAAGACTACAGTAAACATGTTGGCCTGATGAATTACCACCATAGGGTATCTGGGCGCATAAGTATTGCAACAGAAACTTGATAAATTTACATTTATAATGTGATCAGTAAGAAGTTAGTAGCCATATGGTTGCCAAAAAGTGAACTGCACATTAGGTTGCGCAAATGGACTGCTGCAGAGGTAGAAGTGTGATAGTATGGCCTTCAAAAGAGCACAAATTTACTGCATTGATGTGGAGATTATATTTTGCCCCTCACCCCCGATCCTTGCTATTCACAACTTAACCCCTGACGTGCATATAACACTGCACACACAAAAATCTAAACTTGGAGGAATTAAAAATGATAACCTGGCTGAACTTATCAATAACCCTACCACTGGAAACCTAATGACTGGGCATCCCTCTTGTTAATGTAGGCTGGATTAGCATGTGTGAGGTGATGAATAGGACACACACATTTTTACAAAATTCAGGAGTTAAAAAGAGCACCATGATAAACCCCCAACATGGTGTAGCATAGATATTTTCCCAAGTCACTAAGATATACAGAACATTTGATATGTACACAGTAACATGTCATGTGTTATTTCAACTCTAATAGTGTTAGTCCAGCTCTTAAGAAATAACATTTGGTCTCACTCTGGAATATCTGTTAGGAATGGAATTAACACTTGACATTTTACTGTGTAGTTAATGTCAACGTCTGAAAATGATGTAAAAATAATAATGGAAAATAGTGGAAACAACCTTCAGGCATTAAAATGCAGTTTGGAAAAAAAACAATTTCTTAAACTTAAAACTTAAACTTAACTTTTCTATCAAATGGAGAATCATTTTAAAGCTGAAAGTACATGCATCCATTGGGTCTGTGCCATAAAATTGGCTTCTCATCATATGAGGGGAAAATCAGTTCTGAAACAGAAATACACATTAGCCACTTGGTGTAGCTCAATTCATAAAGTCTTGGAGAAAAGCTTGACACCTAAAAATCTGAGTTACCAAAGTCCTAACCCCCAAAACATTAGATTATTTTAAGTAGCTACGCCAGGGTTGAACTTATTATTATTATTATTATTATTTGTTAATATTGCTATTTTGATTAAGTACACCCAGACAAATTCTTGACATGGGCTATAGGTCTTATTACTGTGGTGGTTCATAATTTTATGATCCATCAATCAACTACTCTTATTCATTAAACAATCATGGAATTAACAAGTGAACTAGTAATGGATGTGGCCAGTTATAAAATCATGCAGATAAAATAACTCAAAACATGTAAAGCTGTATGCCCACTGCAAACATGGAAAGTAAAATTAGGCTTAATGAATCCTGTCCTGGGACTAGAAATGAGGACGGATTGTGCTGCTTTCTATCAACGAGGGATCCAATTAATTCTGGATGACTCTGGGAGTGAAGACTATTACTTAACCAAATTCAAGTCATTACTCCTGTTTTAATCTTAGTCCCAAACCCTACCCTACCCAAGAGGAAAATCTGCTAGAGGGCGAATGTAAATACCATGGTACAAAATGACATCCGTTCCTAGACTCAAATTTATAGAAACTGCAATAAAACTGTTACAGGCAATATTAAATGAAACATAAGTAACCTTTGCTCTAGCACAATGATACCCTTCCTTTTTAATTACATCAGAGACCAAGAGACCCTAAATTAATTCAATTATAAGATAATAGACAAAGGAAGCTAAAGATTACAGCATAAAGCAGATGACAGGCATATTGAGAATATACAAGAATGTAGTCGTGTTTGATATGTTTTTTCATATAGTTATATTCCATTAAGTTCAGACAGTTTCGTGTATAAACTGGATCATGGCTTATTTTCTTAATTGAATTGTGCTGCAATGAGAAGTCCCTTTGTCCCTGTAATGTTAAAATCGCCCTTCAAAAGCTTTTAACAAATACACACAAACACACTCATACACTGACAAAAGTCTCCAATTAATCATTCTATATGCCTCAGAATACAAAAAATCCATAATAACACCACCTTGAAAATTAAAAACCCCTATCTCTGAAAAGGAAGATTCAAGTCAGAAAATTATATCTAGAGCGACCCTCATTTTTCAGTTTACAGTACCTAAAAATTTCCATAGACATTAAAGAACAAAAACAGGAATGGATAGATTTTGAGAGCAAATAAATAAATAAATAAATTCCAGACAACATTTAATAAGCAATAAAAAGTTAAGTTATCATGCAGATGAGAAAAGAAAAAAAAAAAAAAACCAGAGGTGGTGAGTTACCAGATATCACTTGTGAGTCCCTCTTGTGAGAGGGGCATGAACTTTCTGTTGAAGAGGATCTCCGACCTGCTTTTGACCGTGGAGTTATGCTGGCCCACCTGTCCATTCAGCAGAGTCATGGGGATGTTGCAGTACACGGGCCGATGTCCCAGCGTGGCCACCCGGATCGGGGTGGGACCATTGTCAAAATCGTATCTGCGGCAGTAGTGCTTCTTCTGCGTGTGGTTCATCTGGTCGAACCTGGGGATCTTGGTGTGGGCCGGCACCAGGGACGCGGAGGCGGAGGTCATGGCGATGGTGGAGACACCGTGCAGGTCAGCGAAGAGGCCCTGCTCCCCGGAGTCCAGCATCTGCCCGCGTGACAGGCTCTCATTCCTCCTGACAGGCATTTCGCACAGGACCCGCTTCCAGAACTTAGACGTGAGCTCATTGTCCTTGGGGCCCCTCCACTTGACCACGGAGAGCAGTTTGATGGTGTGCTTTAAGGCTTCCACCTCCTGGTAGTTGATGACCCTCTGGAGGTCGCTACATTCGATCATGACGACCTTGATCTCGCCGGTCACCAGCATGTTGTGGAGATGGGCCTCCAGCTGGAAGATGGTCCAGCCGCGCTTCGCCACGAAGCTGGGCGTCAGGACGATGATGATCCTCCGGCTCTGCTCCACACTGCGCACCAGGTCCTCCACATACCCTGCAAGCCCATGCAGTAAGAGAGTGCTGAATGAGACAGACATTTTTAACATGCTAAGAACAGACATGTCATCTTTCCCCCTCATTTACATCTGTTAAAATGTAATGTATTTAATGTAAAGGCCAAGTAGCCTGAAATTGCTAGCTAGTTGGTTAGAAATGGCGGTAACACAATGCAATCCATTGTTGAGTATAAATTTTTTTTAAATACAGAATATGTAACATTTTGTCCCATACAATTTCCTCTACAGGAATAATGAATAACAGAAATGTAGTTGATTGATTGGCATTTAAACAGCATAAGAATTGCCAGTAGTGAAAAAAATTGTCTCAAAAAGAAATACAGAACAATTCATTGAATGAACAGGAAGAAAAGCTGACTGAGGACTACTGTGAAACTACCGTTACCTTGGCTATGACTCATTATGGGCGTAAATGACACATTTGATCTTTGCAGGTGACACATTCCCAGAAGATAGATACAATGATTGGCCTTGCGACATTCGGCCTTCCTCGCAGGAGCCTTGTGATTCACACCACACCTGTCAACATTGCACACCAATATTCCCCTGTACATTGCTCTCTACAGTCCACTTCTGTCCAAATGCCTGCTGCTGTGCTTTCCTGCAGAGACATCACTTCCCCCACTGCCCACATCAACCCCCCTCCATTTTGGCTGCCACTGACATCAGCGTCCAACCCTCATTTGACAAATTCTAAGCCACTCTGAGGAGCTACAAAATCCCGTTGAATGTGAAAAACTAGGGTTCAAATCAGCAAAATGAGCACAACTGTGCTTATTAATACAGTTGCTCTGAAACTATTATAGTCTTGTTTTACAGCGCTCAGCACTGCAGTGCCATCTCAGAGAATGCCCTTACACATTTAGAGGAACATTTAAAGATTTGTATGGTGCCACATTATGTTTTTTTTTTAATTTATTTCAATTCATCTTGCACTAGTTTCCAAATAAAAAAGGGACAAAATATGGCAATTTCATGGTCAATTTGTGGTGTATATATAAACCTATTTGAACAAGCTGTACTGAGCTTTAGAGATTTTATTGCTTATAATATAAATCTATTAATAAAACCCTCAAACCTAGTGTATACAAAAGCTAGTGAAAGCCCTCTGTGCTATTTATTTTGCTTTGTGGGACCTTGGCCTGTGTTTGACAAATGGCAGTACCCAATGTGTGCAAGCTCTCTGTCTACAAACACAAACAAAATTATCCTGTGTGTATTTCAGTTCTTTGCATCATTGAAAGCACTGGTGTTTCTTTCAAATTGTATGTGATCAAATTTGGATGGCAATGATGTAATTTTGGAGATTCTAACAGGCTTGGGATCAATTTAGATAAAAGCTTACTTCATACTCTGATGCAAAACAGCCGATGCAGAGTGAAATTACATATAAACAAGTGTGCACATACGTATCATTTAAACTTTTTATTTATCTATTTATTCCAATTAATTTATTTTTTTGAGGGGGGTTCAGAGAGTCTTGGGTGATTCTTGGTGTTCCAAAACACTTTTGCCTGGATTCAGGCACAAATTCAGAGAACTGCAAGCGCTTACTTTTGTTGATTGCTCTC
The DNA here is from genome assembly GCF_018555375.3 of Anguilla rostrata. Taxonomy (NCBI): domain Eukaryota; kingdom Metazoa; phylum Chordata; class Actinopteri; order Anguilliformes; family Anguillidae; genus Anguilla; species Anguilla rostrata. The sequence continues at coordinate 11,910,297 of NC_057941.1, read as the reverse complement.
AAGGCTTTTTTTTTTCTGGCAGCCCTTCCAAAAAAGCCAATAAGCATGGAGGTGAAGTCTGATGGCTGCATCCTGGGGGCACAAAATCTCCATATCTGCCAGGTTTTGTAGATCTCCAACTTTTAATACACCAGCAGATAAGAATGGCTGCTTTAGGGCCCATGGAATAAGACTGACAGCAGAGCACATGTGACCCTTCCAGCTCCCTGCATACAATTTTAAACATTTCCTCTGACTGCCGTGTAATGGCCACAAAGAAACCGACACTGGCACACGATGTCACGTGAGATGAGTGCCATCGCTTACCGCTGCTGGGGATGAGGTCGCGGTCGGGGATGAAGAGTTTGTACCCATAGTGTTTCTCCAGGACATCCGGGAGGACCTCGAGAGCAAACTGTTCCTCCTCGGTCGAGTCGTGCTCGAACAGGCCCAGGTCCACCTTGGTGTAGCAGAGAGATGCGTCGTACTCCTTGTTGTCTGATGGCAGAAAGAGTTATGTTGACCACAGCAATATCACAATGTCATGTCCCAACCAGTGGCACGGAGAGTGAACAGAGATATTCATCCCTTTGCCAACCATACCTTGTGCAGTAAAAAAATGTGTGTGTGTATATATATATATATATATATATATATTACAGAAATAAAATAAAAGGTACCTATCATCATACACTTGAGTGTTATTGTATCAGTGTTTAATATCTGAGATTTTAACAAACCGATCAGTGATAGATTTTGAGTGATGTTCTCTTCAGAGATGATATACTGCATGTGCCAAAACATCTATCATCATCAGTTCCCCAGATCCCATCACTTTATTAATGTCGTTGAGGGACAATAGTGCTGCTATGATTAAGAACTTTTACCCTGGCTCACTTTTTTTTGATAGTCTTGTGAAGTTATTAATACAAAACCTAGGTATGGATGATTTTGTTGAAACGTTTACTCATGTTTATGACAGAATAAAGCAGGATTTGTACTGCCATTAAAGAAAAACTTCACCACAATGTAACTTACGATTATTGTATTTTAGTATTCTCCCACAAGAAATATATGCTCGGAAAAGTTGATTTGGCATTGTCAGAGTTCCCCGCAAGCATTTTGCAAACATCCCATAGATACCATTTGCTGTGACCCATGGGCACTTGAGACAAGGGAAGTAAGGATATGACTGTGCTTTCAAGATAAAGTAAAAAATAAAAAAAAATCAGAGAAGCCAAAGTGACAGTAACAAAGAACAAGTACCCACACACAGAGTTGATTGATTTTAAGACTGTAAATATAATGACAAGCAGCTGACAGCATGAATGCCATTGTAAGTACAGTTTTCAAACAGGAATGGAGTTCTTCCATTCTACATCACCTAGAATAATTCTCAAGAGCATTATCATGTCAAGTGAGTATTATGTACATCATGGTCTGAGTGTTTGAATAATAATTTACGGATAGGAAAAAACATTTTTGACATTTGGGAGAATAGTTCTTTCAAGCAAAGATTACAGACTGAAGTACCATTTCAGACTAACTGAGATGTCACCCATCAAAACAGCCTTCTGAGGTCAAATTCAGTTTTACTTGCAGGTTATCCGTTTCTGGAAAGTCTAGCTTTCTTTGCGATGTCACACACACTTGCCCCTCAGGAGATCTGAGGGACAGACTGGGTGCTTGCACGGGCTTACCATTCTCCGCCTCACTTCTCCCAAAGTGTTTGCGGTAGCACAACATGAGCTCCACTTTATTGCACTTGTAGACAGCAGTGAGGAGGCCGAGTAGTAGCAGGACCACCCCAAGGCCACCGGCAAGCTCTAATCTGCGCATATCTGTGGGGAGTATCCCAGGGTCAAAGGACAAAGGGCAAAGGTCAAATGTGAGGCTGGAGAAAATCTGTACAAAGCAAAGCATGAAGGAGTCCAGTAATCTCAGACACATATTTGTGACACAGGAACATGGCCGTGGGTCACAACCAGTGGCATGCAGTCAGAGTAGACAGGGTTGGGCCAGGGATCACTGCCTTCACTGTGTTGCCTGACATATCTATGCTAATTTCAGTGCATTGTAATTAACACACGCATATTAGTGACAGAAAGCCCCTGCCATTGTTATGACCAAAAAAAATTAACCATGTGCACAAACATTAACTCTGTGTGTGAAGTAAAATGAAAGAATGTATTATTTTGCTGGATTTTCACATGGTAGTTGCTTCCTACTGTGTCTGCATAACTTCATATCCCTAGTTTAATATGGCTGATATGAATCTATGATAGAATCTAAAAAACACCCATGATGTAAACAGTCCAACATCATTTATAAAGATCATTTCTACTGATCAACAGCAAAACAATTGTGATAGGGAAAAACATAGTTTTACAGTAAGGCAGCACATAACAATTAAATTGTATGAACTTGTGCACATCATTTACAACAATAGTCATTTCATGATTGTTAATGAGGTGTTTTAGCTAATGTGAAACTCAAATCATTGGACTGAACAGATGTGAGAGATTGACTCTGCTGTGCGGGGTAGTCCATGTACTGATTTAATGTTATTTTCTGGACTGAGTGATTGTTTACGCTTGCTGTGTTTACAGAAAAGCAGCTTTGTGGGCCTCTTAGGGGATGATTCAAAGCAGAACCTCACACACGGGCACTAGGCTAGCACACACATTCACACATCAGTCAAAGCAATGGATAACTGTGATAACTGTCATTTTTTAATTATTAATGGACTGTTGTCCCTGCCATTTGTGAAGATGAAATCACAACTCGTTTCCACCCCTGATTTCCAGGGTTGGTGAAGACCACTTTGAGGGTTAGTGGAGACTGCATGGCCTGAAACGCAGACAGATGAGAAATTATACCTCCTGCTACAGCAGTACACAGTAAAATGTTCAGTGTTAAATCAACTCTTACAGAGTACATATGTTCACTATTGGACTTTTACTGAGCAATTTGTACTGCTGGGTCCTTTTCTGTATGACAGGATATTTAAATATACAGTACTGTCATGCTTAAATTCAATGAGGAAAATATATGCAGTGAAATGTCACTTTCTTGGAAAAAATCTTCATAAATGTCATCACACTACCTCTAAATTCTAATGAGACTCCACAGTACTGTGTGCACCAGATTAAATGTTAATTCACACCAGTAGAGGTCTCTATACTCCAGTTTGTCAGCCGCATGGTCAGAAAGAATAGTTATGTATGGTAGTAGGAGTTGGGTAATTTATTTTATTGTGTTACAGCTATATTCAATAGAAATAAAATGGCTGTATCACTGTTGAGCAACATTTACATGAATAAACACAGATTTATTTTCCAGTACAGTATATACAGGCTTCTCCCTGCTTCTGTCATTGTAGGCAATGATTTGATGGGTATATAATTTTGGAACCTCCTTGTCATGCACCTCCTGGTTGTGCCTTTCCTTCTCGTAATTGTACTTGCTCAATTGTTCAGTGGCACTCGCTGGCAGCCTAACACGTGCTTGGGGATTGGTTGCTTTAAAACAATGGCAGAGATTAATATTTCATGCATGTGCTTGATATTTGAATTTTGCGTGAAAGCAATCCCAAATGATATTGTTTTAAAAAAACACATTACTATTGTGGGTTTTGATGTTTTAGAAGATACTGTAGATACTGTTTCAAGAATTGTGTTTCAGTAACTGTAAAATCAGAGTCGGTTCCAGATCTCAGTCAAATATCATCTTGTCACTCAAGATCATGCAATCTGAAATAATTTAAAAGCACTGTATTTAACAACACAGCCATTATTCAAAGTGTGTATGAAGCATATTTACCAGATTCCAAAATATCCAGACTATGAGTTCCAGATGAGGATTTAGAAATGAATGGAATATTTATGAAGTGTGATATACTGATTTACATTGCACATCTCATATCCACAGCATATATATGCTATGCGCATCATTTGTATTAAGATGTGATTTAGTGTGAGTGTGATGTTCATTAGATTGACAAAGCCATTAACATATGGTGCACTACATTGTGTATTCTGTTTATAGGTGGGGTGCTTTGAAGGGATGAAGGATTGTGGGATTTTGGCTTCCTCCCATACTCTTCGCACTCAGGGAGTTTTTCAAGAAAGAAAATCTAGTTAAATCTCTGAATAAATCTCAACAAAGGTAATTATTAGCTTCTGGGACTATTCAGTGAGATTTTAATCAGAGAGAACATAAGAGAGTGTCTGGTCAAGTTTGCCTCATTGAGCTGAGCATTTACGAGCACACCTGCCAGCACCTTTCTCCACATTGTAATAAGTCATATGGGCAGAGTAGTTTGCACCCTTCGTGATACTCCCGTTCTAAGAATAGCCATGGTAATTTACAGCGGATGTGAGCCACTGTTCGTTTCAAGAAAACCTTCAGTCTTCCCTTCAAGGAGCACAGTGGACTATCTGAGCAGTACCTCTTTTCTGCAGAATGGCCCTGCCATGACTCCTTCCGATGTGGTTCTCCACGTAGCAGGTGTAGCTGCCCATGTCCTCTTCTTCCACGGCGTCGAAGGTCAGGGAGAGCTCCACCTCTTTCTCGCCCAGGTACTCCCTGAGGACCCTGCCGGGTGGGGGAATATTCGGACAACCAGAGGCTTAGGGGCCCGCGTGACCTCACCAGGGGGACAGAAGCGCAGTTTCGCCGAATCTACCGAAGGCTCACTGCCAAGGCCATTCTAATTAATCACCATTGCCCTCAATGAATGTCTCCATCGGTGGGCAGAGAAAAGCCTCCCTCATGCCATTAAGGAAAACATGTCATTAAACATAACGAGCCTCAGCACAACCTCCCCCATGCTAACGCGCGCACTGAGCGCTCGTCTAAGGCGCGTGCCTCCACCGCGCGTTATGAGGCACTTGATGAACACCCTGCTTCTTTAGCGCAGGTTGCGGCTTCAGGGAGCCTGGCTATCAGCAGTGATTGACTTGCGGTCTGTGGCATTGGGGATGCTGCGGTTAGCAGCAATCCCCGTTAACCTGGGGAGGATGGTGGGCACTTGTCCGCAGTCTGGGAAAAGCTAGCCAGACGGACCTGCCCGCCTGTCGTCACAGCGTGAGATTGATGGCCCTGTCTGCAGAGTGAGTGAGTCCAACTGCGATTTATCTTTCGTGCAGGGTGGGAAGCGCATTTGGTGGTGGAGGGGGGAAGACATTTGCAGCCCCCGAAGAGAACCTCACCATTTACGTGTCAAATTTTGTTTTGTCAGAGATGCTGTAATTAGCCTTAGAGTAGCGCAGGCCATTGGATTGTCCTATCGGTCAGAGATACTAACAGAAATGGCTCACAGGAGGGGTTCACTGCCAACAAAAATAAAAGAAGCTTTCCGCATTATCAGTGACTTGGGACTTTGAGAGAGCTGTGAGGACTCCTACCTTTTTTTTCGATAATCCTTAATTAGTGGGTTCACACTGATGGTCACACACACACACACTCTCTCTCTCTCTCTCACACACACACACAAACATGCAATGCAGCATACACTTTGTTTAATCCCTGAAAAGAACTGAGAAACTGGGTCATGGGTTTTCGCTCAGTCTTCATGCCCTGACCTGTGCTCTGTGGACGCTAAAGCATATCTCTTTTTAAAGTGGGCTTGCTGTTTGTTCTATGGTAGTTACATGTTTTTCTTTTTTTCAGAAGGTTCTTAATTCTTCCACCAAAAGAAACATCTCTCATTCACAAAGAACTTGCAGAAAGGGAGCTTGTAACGATTCCTTGCCATTCTTATTTCCTCTGTATGAAGCCCTCACCCAACATGCCGAGGTTTCTGCCCATTTGTCTCCCTGGTAAGAGGCTTGAGGGAATTTGAAGAACCAGCTTTCTGTCTAAATTCGGGGATTTTACACTGCGGCGGTTTGGGGATGAGAAGAAACTCTGCTATTGTTTCCAGAGTCACCCGTAGGAGACATGGCAGGATATTAATAGGGCAGAAAGCAGACTGAGATTTAAAGATCTGCCTCGTGATGAGTTGTTTTTTGAAAGTCACCGTGCACTTTATCGTCACAAAGTGCAACACGAGGTGTACCTCTGTGTCCTGTGGACTTTAATGCAGTGCTCTATTATTAAACAGGACTGCTTCATTTGACATAACAGTTTTATGAGGGTAATAACGGGTTTAGAGAGTTCTATCCTCCCCACCATCTTATGTGGACTAAGGGGAGATTAAAAACAGGAAGCTGCTCCGTATCCCTTCCACATCCACAGTAACTCAATTTTGATTCATCCCAGAACCCCAACGACAGGGCAGTCCATTATCGACCTGCTTCGCTGTAGTAGCCCCATGTGTTTAATTTCTCCCACTGTCCTCTTGGTTTTTGGGGGCAGAAAATCGTATGGAAGAACCATACTCCGGTTTCCCCATGAGAACACACCTGATCGCCTGAAGATACCAACCGCGTTTCAGGTGTGCATCGTCAGTGTACGCATGCATCAGTGGGCAGTGTGTGTATGTAACTGCTCCTCTTTTCAGAAATGTGTCTTATGAAATATAATTGCTTCCTCCATGTGACTGAGCAACAGCTTGTAAGCTGCCTTAATCAGTCAGGAGGCATGTCCAGGGTCTGGACCCACCGGCATTGAAAAAATCCTTGTCAGCCGCCAAAATAATGTCTCGCACGGCACATCGAATATAGATTTTGAAAACCATTCCATTCAAATTTTCCTCAAATAAAATTTGTATTGTGAAAAAAACATTTTTTTTTGGTTTTAACTCTCTTCATGATGTGCCAAAAATGCATCCTTTGTAGTCCAGGCAGTTTCATCTAATACAATACCCCACTCCACCCTTTTTGCTGTAAGCGACCTTACCTGACTTCACTTTCTTTTATGTGACCTTCCAGCTCCTCCACAAACTTCTCCCCTTTCATCCAGTAGATAATGGGTCTGGATTCACCGCTGTAGCCGAAAAAGGCCCTGCAGTCGATACTGAGTGGCATACCTGCGTAGAGGGAGGGGGTGAAATGGTGGCTGTCATATTGCGCGGCTCAATCATGTGCAACTCTGAAAACGCATTTGGTGAAAGGCCTCTAACACCATGGCCAAGCACAACTGCATAGCCATGCAGAACTCAGCCTCTCGCACAACGCTGAAGGCGTCTATTCAGCACCATCAGTGTTTGGTAGTCCTTGTAACTCCCAGCTGTTCAGGGACCCACGCTGGTCAGAGCCAATCAAAGGCAGAGGATTACCCTGAAGATCAAAGAACACAACCCAGACCCCATGGGTTAAGGGAAAAAACTTAAAAAAACAAAAAAAACAAGCCTTTTAATAGATCTAGGACCACATTCATTAAATATTTAACACCACCCCTGGTTTACACCTCAGCTCCTAAGACAAATAAAGTGGCACCTTTAACCTTGACAAAATGATTGCTAAAGCTGCGTATGTGAAAGTAGCAGTTGGCTGAACAGATGCTTTCATAAGATGAGAACGCTACATAAAGTCGTATGTTAACTGTATGACACAGCCCGCTGGGCGGCCAACTCTCAAACCATATACAAATCCCCTTTGCAGCTGGGGGTTTGATCCTCTGCCCAGGAATTTCTGTACCGCAGTCAAATCTATCTGTAACTCTCTCTGCTTTCGCCTACATAAGGAGGGCAGATTTCTGTCCGAGTTTATTCAGTTGCGCTGAACTGAGAGGTTAGTATGGAACATTTGATTTGTGTCTTTCCACAAAATTTACTTCACTTACATAAAGGAACCCGTGCCTAAGACTAGAGTGCAAGATAGATCGTAATTACATGGGATGACCATCACAAGCGCCTTCCCATCTCAAGCGAGTTTTTGGATGCATGTTAAAGTTCTGTAGTTGCACAGTGAATGAGTATCTATTCACATAAATGGTTTATCACTTTAAATAATTGTTCATAAGCAAAGTAAAGTGGCCATCTGATGCTGGTCAATTAAGTATCCTTTCACCCCTCTAAATTATAATTGTTTGGCAATAGAGACATTCATTTCTTAAAACTGTATTGTGGAGGATCTATTTTTGTAGATGGGCAAGGAGCCAGATTAATGCTTGAGCATTAGCCATGCCCTTACAGTAATTCCAAGATCCTCACCAATGTTTGATGAAGGTGTTGATATAACTGAATCTGTCTGGGACATGATCCAATTCCCCAGTTCTCATCTACAACTATAAAACACAATGTATCATAATTCTATAACTGTCACAAGATATGTGAAAATGATAGAATGTCATCTTGCGGAAGACTTGCATGAAGATGTTTTCCATCTGTCAGAGCTGAGCTGTGCAGGCTTTTGTATATTACGTAAGGCAATAAAGTAATTATTATGAGTTTGCTTTAACTTTTCCCAATAGAGAATGGATGGGAGAAAAAAGATTTCCTGTTATCTTATTAATTTTTCTCTTTTCTCCAAGGTGACCTTTCCACTGAAATTTTTCAGCCAGTCTGTAGTGCCAGGTCTGCCTGATTGTGGCAGGGCCAATTTTATTTGCCCTTTATTTATTCAGGGAGTCACAATGAGATCAGAGATCTCAGTTACAGGTGAGCCCTGAACCTATACTGCAATGAACACAGGGTATTGCCCCCTCTGATTAATCGGTAATGAGAAACACAGAGGTTTCGCGATTAAAAAGTAGAAATGGGGATGGAGTCAGTTTTTTTTTCTCTTTCGAGAGAAAATGAGAATGAAGTTAAACAGGAATACATGTTTTATGTTTAATAATCAACACTAAAATAAAAATCATTCATTTGAATGAAAGTTTGGAATTTGGCCAGCATGTAGCAAATAACAGGTCAGATCATGGTGACTGGGTGCATATTGCTTTCATTTATTTCCTTTTTTTAGAATTGATTTGGGAGTCAGAATCCTATTTCCATTCACATTATCACCTTTCTGTACCCGTACTCTGATTTCCATCTTACAGTGCTTCTGTCCAAGTCAAGGTGAGTGAAGTAAACAACCTTCAATATTCAAACTTGAAAACTGGAAAACTTAACTTTTACTTTCTCCTGACTGATCTTGTGGCACTGTAATTTTGGAATAAAAACTCAAAGGCATGTTGTAGGGCCTGCAAAAACACAGATTCTCAGTGTAGCGAGAAACTGTATAAATCCTGACTCCGCCAGTGCTGGATGTGGGCAGCAGCAAGGTGGCACGTAATTAGCTGTACCATTGTCGAGCAAGAGAGGATTCATTCGGCAGGGAACTACCCATTGTGCACAAGAGAGCCCTCTGGCCAACCTGGGTGCCTGCAGGCTGTGTAAACAAGGCATTCTCCAGTGCAGTGACAGCACAGCGAAGCCTGGCTACACAGGCTTTAGGGGGATGTGTGTACTCATCTGCAAGCTACCAGACTGAAGATGTTGCAGTAATAGAGCTAGGCAACAACTGGCAATGGCAAAAAAAAATTCACTTTGTCGATCCTTAATTGATAGCCACCTCTGACACACAGACTAACTATCTCTGGCCTGGAGAGGTGCAGGGTTGGCTGGTTTTTGATTTACCCCTAAAATCAGCTGCCAATATAGACCCTAGAAAAAAGGTGAGAGAAATTCGGTGTAATCGACTGTTTTAATTGAGCAATTAAGTGCTGAATAACAAAGAAATCACTGGACCCTATGGCTCTCCAGGACAGGGCTGACGACCTTGATATGTTTTCGTCAAGGTATTTTTATTCTAAAGGCTTTGTTTTTGTAAGGCCTTGGTCGTTTATGCATTGCTTAATGTTTATTTGTATCTTGTTCCATTTCACTGCCTTGACTGCCAGGAAAGATACATGGTAAATAAAATATACCATTACTATTTGGAGGATGTCTTGTGTTTCAGAGTAAAGTGATTTTTTTCTTAGCAGAATCGACAAGTTTTTCATTTTTGCAGAGAAACTCATTTCACCCTTGCAGTTTGACATTCTATTTGTTTCCTACATGTATGGCACCTTTTGTTTGTATTGTTGTGAAAACCACTCCCATCCTTTTCCACGGAAATAACAAATTGCAGTGTCATCATCCATGTTGAAAACAAAGACAAAGAAGAAAATACAATGAAAACTCATGGACCACGGACAATAAGTACAGGGACACGTATGATGATAATGTCACTCTTTACGGGCAAAAAGAACACAATTAGGTTCATTGCAAATCAATTCAAATGACATTATTTGGCTATCATTTCACATCAGAATCAGAATCAGAATCAGAATCGAATTTATTGCCAAGTACATTTACACATACGAGGAATTTGCTTTGGTCAACACACCGAGGCAGCCATCTGCGGCGCCAACTTATTCAGGTGACCACTGCCAAAAAAGCTTTCTAAACTTTCCACAGCTTTTGTCCAAATACATAGGAATCAGTGCATACTGAAACTACACTCAAAGGGACCTTACTGAGATTTCAATTCATCTCATTTCACCACATAACGGTCATTTAATATGAAATAATAATGGCTGATTAGGTCCTACCATTAATTGTACAGATATATTTCAAATTCAGACTATTCTGACAGCCATTATGTGCTATCCTGTGGAGAATCACACACTTTCCCCTGAGGCACCCAAGAGCTTTTCTGTACTCATGCCCCTTCTGAGATGGAATTCAGTTCAATTTTATGTGTACAGCACTGAGATTTTTTACAGGAACACCATCACAAAGGCACTTCACAGGAAACGTGGGAAAGACTGAGCCTAAACATATGAGGTGAGTGGAATTCAGAATATCTAGATTTTTTTGGGTGAGATATCCTTTTAACGGAAGTCCTTTTGTGTGGAACAAAACAAAATCCTAGAGTTACTAGATGATTCAGTTACTTGGTGGATTGGGGCATGTTACAGACACAGGGGGCGAAGAAGGACTCATCAAAACAAAGCTAGAGACTGACTAAACACTCTTGTTTTGTGTCAGTGCAGGTCAGGGCCTGAACCGACACACCATACAGCAGTTGAAGTTTTGTCACAGATCAGCCGAAGGCACGGGAGCGACGTGTGCAATGTTCTCTCGCGCGTCAGCGAAAGCTACCAGCTTCGCTGAGAGCAGGCCGAAAGAAGCTTCCGGATTTCAGAAACCCACTGACCGCCAGAGGTGCCAGGTGTAAGCACAGGTACAGGAGTGTCTCTGCGGGCCTGGCTTCAGTTCGGCAGGAAGTGAAAGGGGGGAACGGGAGCACGGTCCCCAGATGGCTGTAGGTCTGCTCACTGCAGCTGCTGTGAACAGTTTGGCTCAGCAAGGCACTCTAATGGGTGACTTCAAACAGCTGACATCACTGATTCTCTGGCACCCAAAGCACGCTAACTGGGAATAAACCATCAGTGCCACATCAGGAAACGTGACAGTTCGGTATTGTTCAAACTGCTTCCATTAGACCTCATAACAAAGCAGGTGGCCCCTGGTCTTACAATGCCCTCTATAACGATTGGGACGAAGACAGATTTTTTCTTTATTTGGCTCTGCACTCCACAATTTTAGATTTGTATTCAGACCTGGGTAAAATACGTATTTTTGTTTTGAATTCAAACTTTTCTGTGCTCTATTGATCTTGCCTGGTGTAAATTAGCCTGCCAATATGACCAGAAGGCGGGGTTTGCACTTTTTGAGAGTATCTCATTGGTTCCAATACACCAGAAAAGAGCACTAAAGTGTAGAAAAGTATTTGACCCAGGTCTGTTGTAATCAAAGAATTTGCATGGTGCAGATTCTCAGTTTTTATTAAACCATATTTTTTAATACATTTTGGTTTCACCAAGTAGAAATGACAGCACTTTTTATACATGCTCCCCATTTCAGGGCACCATAATGTTTGGGACATATATGTTTGGCCCATACTTGATCTGACCCAAGGTCACACAGCTAAAAAATAGGCCTGATACTCAGTCTGATCACATCATACTTTCAGGCCCTGCAGGTTCTGGTCACGATGCAGACCTCTATCAAATGTGTGCTGCAACAAAAAGGCATTTCACATGTGCTTACACACACTTTAAAACATTTTTCATCTGTATTTGCACTGCAGCAGTGAATAAAAAAATGAAGAAAGTTGCAAGGTGCCTGTAGAAAGGTACCTCCCACCTGGGAGAACTCTATGTCCAGTTATTCGCTTTCCACCATAATGAAGTCGTACCCCAAATACAAAACAAGTTCATTTTCAATACCAAGATTTACTGCTTCTCTAGGGCATATGCATGACAGATCTACACTCCAATGTTCTTCAGTGCTAATCCCTGTTGTCTAAATTTCACTGTTTAAGGGAAAATAATAAAAAACAGAATACTCATTATTCAGATATGAAGGTGCCATACTCCACCTCTAGAGTAATAAGAATAGATTACTTTGTACAAGAATAAAAAAGTGACAGACTGAAATGAGAACTTCGGATCAAAGGAAAAACACAGTAGCAGAACCTCGCTGCTCCAGGCTCTGGCTGAATCATTTTAATCGTGAAGTTTGTTGCTGCCGACTCCTGAAGACCTGCATGTGCCTGTACCTGTGGTAGAGGTCTGCTTTAATTGCAATGGAAACACCAACTGGCTGGTGCCTTTCAACAACTGTCCAACGGGTCAGAAGTGAATCTCAATGAAAATCAACACTGCCATCAAGGAAGCTGTGCTTTCAGTGACAAACACCTCTGCACTGCGGCTAGGAAATATGGCTTTCAACTTCATAGCCAAGCTGTTTCATCTCACAGCATGGGCACACACATGCGGGATTTTACACTGAGGAGGTTTCCACTGAGGTACACATTTTAATCACAATAGCTCTCTATGCCCGTCAGGGATATCCAGGGATTAATGGGAAATTAAAAATATTTTGCGTTGACTGGTATTGCCTCAGAGTATACGAGGCTGTTATTAGAAAAGATTGTCAAGATAAAACTTCCACCATATTTTAACACCTATAAACAGCACACACTCAGACTGGTAGGGGATAAATATGTTGCTGGGACACCTTCCCTTTACAAATGAAGGGAACATATTTAACACTTATTTAACATATTTTCTAGAAGGAACAGGGCATCTTTTGTATGATTCCAACAGTCAGTGGAGACTTTTAACAGAATGTCAGTTACCATTGTAGGGCATTTCAGTTATGCATTGTACAGCATAATAGACACAAGGCTTGCATTAACATACAGAATTCAAGCTACATACTACATCTTCCACAGAGTACAAGGACATTGGTGTGTATGTTCATTGGTGGTAGATTACAGGATTTATTTGGTCAACGGGAACATATATCATTGCGATTCACAGTTCACTGCTTTAATAGATAGTGTCATATATGGCTCAAGCCTTTGCAGTTGTTTTATTACAATTTATCTGACAATTACATAGGGGTGAATATATTGTGTGCTACATGCTGGCACACTCTCAAACTATAAATAATTGCAAATGCATGGATCTGCGCCCAGTGCAGCCCGTACTTCAAAAGCCTCATCTGAAGGCCATTCAAGCAAGAAGCACACCACCTATTACACTCATATTACACTCGAATGAGCATGCTCAGAAATTAATAAGAGCACCACGGCTTTTAGAAAATTCACACTCGTTTTTACAATGGACGTCTCAACCGAGGAGTGGGCTGGAGTGGGTAAACAAACATTCTGAAGAAGCGGGAATGATTTGCGCAGTCAAATTGGCTGTTTTTGTTCTGCGGCCTGGCTGCGGCATATGCCCAGGGGTGTGCTTCAGAGTAAACACCCTCGCAGGCAGCCAGGAAGTGAAACATCCAAATGTGCTGAGCAGGCGACCGGGAGACAGCCCGGCCTAATCTGCACGAGTGAATGCGCTGGCACCGCAGTGTGGCTCTGGGTACACTCTCCAAATTAACAAATTAACAATTAACAAATACAATGAACCGAGGAAATCAAAGGAGATGAGGATCATCAAATCTTAAAACACAGTCACACCAAAATAAATTATAAACGGCAGACAAACGCAATAAGGATGAAGACTGGAGATGAAAGATTAAGATAAACATAATAAAAATGAAAAGCTGGATAAGAGCCTCTGTAAAAAGTCAAAATGTAAATATAAATAAGGTTTAAACATGATGTTAAACATTTTTATAATACTGTCTTCCTTTCTCAAATAAATACTGATTATATATGGACAAAAAAAATACATAATTAATGCAACAGAGACTCACATCCTGGAAGAAGACCTGCAGTACATCCCAAAAATTTCTACTGAAAAATATACTTATATAATCCAAAATATTAATATCATTCATGTTGTAACCACATTCCAAGGTTTATTTTCTGTTTATAATATGTGTAGTGTACCCAAAATCTAACCTCTATCATTTGTCCTTAATCACTGTGAGATTCACTATATTCTTGGAAAGTGAGAAACTCAGGCATCTCAGAACCTAGCACACTTGCCCAATTATAAAGCAATTCCTATGCTGAATTTTGACATTTAAACAACAGTGCATTTGTCTTTGATAATGCAAGTTATCATGGCACTTAAGGAGAACAATACAGTACATTTCAGACTTTCTCACAAAGGCATGCAAAATGAGATGGGGCAGTAGGTGTTCCGCTACACTGTACCACTCCCTGTACTGAAATGTTCCCCAAAAAACTGATAGAGCAGACAGAAAACTAATTTAATCACAAAATTTAAATATTACTTTTCTTGTTTCATTTTCATTTGTTTTAGCCTTTCATTCTTTGAGCATACACTGCTGCAAGCTGTTTCAAAGTTATTTGTCTTATTTAACTATTTTTGTGCAAGTAATACAATTTTTATGAGTAGACCTACTTCCAATTGTTTAAAAAACAAGGTCACTGCTCTTTAAAAATGCCAGTTACACATCAGCAGTTCTAGGCACTAGAAGCAGCAAATAACAGTTTGAGAACATTGCCATCAACCCTCTGTGCTTAATTATTGACAGCTGACAAAATTCAAAATGAAATACAATAATGGTAAAATGGAATTATGTAGCTACTTTTTTCATGGCCGCCATGGCAATGTTGCTACTGTATAATGTGGTCACTAAAGGCACTGTCTTAATAGGTTGTTAAAGTTTGCCACTAGTTTGTCCTAAGTAAGTAAAAAAAATCAAGTAAGTGTACAAAAAAAAATAGTTGGCCTTTTAAAGTTGTATACCTGAGGATTTCCTGCCTGTGCCAGAGAAAGCTATATTCTAGAATGCTTGATGGTATGGGTTTTAAGTTGGCTGGTCTTATCTTTTTCCCTTGACTTTATTGTGTATATCACAGCTGTCCAATTTTAATTCAGCAATTTCCTCTTAATTAGGGCTACTAAGTTGTACAAGTCATCAGCAGAAGCACGCTTTCCAGGGATGTTGTTGTATTGCTGGTTGGGGTTCATGCAAAGCCTGTGCTCTTCTTGTTGTGTAGTCAGTCTTGTTGTAATAGTGGCTCAAAAAGTAAAAGTGCATTTACATAATCATGTTTCTTTTTTGGTACCACCATAAAGTGTTGGAATAGTTCACACAATGACCGCATTGCAGTTAGGAATACAATATTGTCATAGGATAGCTCCAAGTAGTGCGGGAGCAGGACACAGCGTGTGTGGAAAATGTATTCCGAAAAAACCTATGGCCTACCCACATTTTCATAGGCCTGCACAAAAATGTATTTCTGCCTAAATCCCTGGTTTAAACAAACTTACTTTAAAAAATTATAACTATGATCATGAAACTACTGACCTTTAAAAAGCTTAACAGTTTTTTCATTCTCCTTTTTCTTTTTTTTTACAACTTGAAATGCCAAATGATAGTTGTAAACATGTCTGTAACAAGGCAAGCCACAGAGGAACAGTACAAAGGTGTCACCACCAAGCGGATGGAGGAAAGTGTTCTTTATTTGGAATGTTAATTGGATGATAAAATGATTGATGAATGCATGTTCTCCCTGTGTCCTCCGGGTACTCCGGTTTCCTCCCACAGTCTAAAAACATGCATGTAGGCTAACTGGAGACTATAAATTGCCCGTAGGCATGAGTGTGTGATTGAATTTTGTGTGTGCCCTGCGATAGATTGGCTACCTGTGCAGGGTGTATTCCTGCCTTGTGCCCAATGCATGCTGGGATAGACTCCAGCACCCCCTGCACCCCTGCCCAAAAATAAGCTGGTATAGATGATTGATGGATGGATTTATGAATGACACAGTCACTCTTTTCTTACATTGGCTTGCATCATAATGTAAAATACTCCAATAAAGGCACTATTCCAGCGCAGATGGGCCTCATCTGGTGTTGAATTCGGACTGTGATGACTGTGGCCGACAGCCCTGTAGGGCAATGCACAATTGACTCTAATGTCACCCATGTAATAGAAGGTTTCATTTGGCAGTGATTAGAGGGTCTCAACATGCTCTTGCCTCTTCCACTGGTTGACTGGGCACCCACAAGACCACCTATTGAGCTGCAAACAAGGCGTTTTCCTTTGACTCATGTCAAGCCTGACTTACGAACAGTATGGTAAGAAGTTGAAATCACATGCTTCGGAGAAGAGCACATTCTTGCCTGGGCTTACCACCATGCAAAGACGCCACTATTTGCATCTGCATTTGTTCAACTGATAAGTAAAGTATTTGTATTTGTAATTGGATAGAAACCAGAAGTGTGCATGGTTTAAACCGGAAGTGACACAAAAGTCAAGAGTAACAGATTTCTAGCTGTTTTGTATTTATATCCGCTATCATTGATTATGTATCCACCTAGTATTATGTTCATAACCGCCGCTCGCCCCATCCTTTAAAAAAAAAAAAAAAAATCCAATATATTGTAACGGCAGGGATCAGACCAGTCTCGAACATTGGGTCTCCAGGGGATGGGCTGCACTAGCCACTGCACTAAAGATTAATTCACTGTTAGCAGAGCAGTTAGCCTCAGGAGTATATCGCTACTCTACTCCCCACCTTCCACGGAGCACGCCCTCATTCTCTCATGCCACTCACAGGAAGCCGCACCTGCGGGGCACTGCCCTGTCCATCGGAGCCATTCACCAGTGAAAAGGCAAGGATCTGGCAGGTCTTGAACTCGGATCTCTGAATTCACCGTTAGCGAAGCAGTTAGGCAGCCTCAGGAGCGTATCACTACAGTGTAGCCACCCTAAGTGACTATAGCATTCCGAGGAAGCTATTACTGAATAGAAAATACATAGTGTATGGTCAGATATTTCAATGATAGATTACAGAGGCATATTATGTTCCTATCTTCCTACTTCCTACATATTCTGTTCCTACTCTTAGCAGTGATTATGTGATTATGCCCGCAGGCAAATCACCTACAGGCTATTTAGGTGAGGGCTAGCGGGAGAGGGACTGCGTGAAACTTTGATGCTGACTTGCTAACTCCATTATTGATAAAGAAATGTGTGACTTTTGTTTTTGAACAAATGTATGAATCACACCCTGCTCGCTGTTAATCGGGCAAAAACATAAATGACAGTAGTCATATAACTACCGTCTGAGAAACGAGGCTATATAAAAACACTGAAGGCAGCTCCAGCCCAATCAGACATGGATAACCCACAAAGACACCTTTTTTGTGGCTCTCTCCCTCCTACATCTTATTCTTCTCTGTGCTGTGGCAGCTCTGAAAATGTGATCAAGTAGGTGCAACATACAAACTGGCACTATTACTTTGCCATTGGATATAAATTAATATTTGGGCATTTATAATTATGTCATAATTTGTGAATCTGAATTGATAGTGAAAGCTATGGCAGTGACCACAGAGGAAAAAAGATTGAGCAGCCCAAAATAGGGAGGTTTTTTAAAAAAAAGTATAATATCAGTAAAGTACTTTCATGAACCCATGCACTGCAGTTTGAAAGCAGCCAAGACATTAAGTGTTGGTTGGTAAGTATAAGGTATCCATTTCTGAGCTTTTTAAATGGTGTCTACATTTTTTGACACTATCTGTTGTAATGAAATAATTGTGATTGAATGAAAAGCTGACCTGCTATAAGGACACCATGTTCTCTTTATATGTTATATACTCAATTATGTGAAGTTCTCAAAATGGTTCCTCATTGTCCTTCTGACACAAATAAAGTATACGCTTCAGGAACTGTGTCACAACCAGTGAAGGACAAAGTAGACTCACACAGGGCCCGTTACACTCCAAAACCTGACTTCACCAAGTACAGTATCCTTCAAATGAAGCTTAACTCTCCTTATCCTTTTAATTAAAATTAAAATGATTTTTTGTGCATCAAAAGATGTCTAGGTCTCCCTATTCCTTGTGACACATAGTTGCCTTACCACAATCACTCAGTCCGCCAGTTATACTTGGAGACCTTGTAGACCCTTCTCTGCATTCATGGGATTGGTCCTGAGATAATCTAATTACATTAATAAAATGTTTAGCCTATAAGGTGGCACAGTTCTTAGAAGAAAATGGATGGGAAAGGCTTTGACAAAAGACACTGCCCATGGTTGAGCACACCTGACATTGCAATTAAGGGAGCATCTGGTCAGATCAGAGAAAGAATATGGGTGGCCAAAGAATGTGTGTGTGTGTTTCATCCTCAGTATATTTCTTTTTTTCAAAGGACACAAAGAAATAAAATCATTTTCCTTCCAGATAATTTTCCATTTGCAGGTTGTTTTTGGCATTTCTAATGATTCCACAATAAAAAAATAAATTGAACGTAAAAATATCTGTACATGAGTAATGACAAATGTTAGAGCTTCATTATGTAAACTGTGTATGTATTTAGCAAGGCACAAATGTGATGTGTGACAGAATTCCTTCCAGAATCTTGCATGTGTTTCTCTAGAGATTTTAACTTTCTCACAAAATTATGCCAAGAAATCCTGGGCTCTAAGTCTCATCCTGTTAACTGCTCTTGTATACAATGCACTACAAGAACTCCATCTTCATTAGCTGCTTTGAGGAGAAAGAAAGAACTGATCTGAAGTCAGAGGTTCTGCCTCATCGTGTCAGTGCTCAAAGATGCTGATTCTTCAGGCACCCTGTTGCTAATTATAGGTCTTTCTTGTGTAAAGGTTATGAGGAGCTGATTTTCATGGTGCTATTGAATCTTCCCTGCACTTAGCATCCCCTGAGCTAATTAATGCTGACAGCTGTGGCCTAATAGTCTAGCTGCCAGATCTAGCAACAGCTATGCTGCTACAATTAATAACTGATTTTTTTTTTTTTTGAGCTACAGGCTACTGTCATGTTACTGTGGCTCAGTAGATTTTCCATGTGCATTATGTGAATGACTCACTTATAGAAATACATTTCCAACAAGCTACCTTCTGGCATCCAGCAGCCACATATACAAGTCTTCCCACATATTCTTGTATATAAACTGGCATGGAGAGGCATTATATATTTTATAGCTACAGCTGAAATTCATGAAAAAAAGTATATAAAACAGTATTGTCAGAAATAAAATTCAAACCTTAAGTTCATTTTTGACAGTGCGTAATATTTCAATGTTTTTAAAGTCTGAGTCTATGAAATGGGGACTGAGGCAGTCTTTTGGAGTGCAAGGCTACACAGCTGGCCAGAAACAGCTGAGCAGCCAATTGTCCAATTACTTTTGGTTGACTAAAATGGGGGGCTATGGATAAAAAGAGTTGTAATTCCTACACAGATCACCCAGTACAGATGTAAATACTCTCCAATTAAAGCTGACTATAAAGTCTGCACTATAACCACATATTCCTTGTTTAATTTCAGATCCAACCTGCTAGAGTTAAGGAGCTAAAACAACCAAAATTGTGTTACAATTAAAATACTTACGGAGTGCACTGTATGTTTGGTGATGCAAACTGTATTTGCAAAAATAATGGTGTCATTTATTAATATTTTTATAGCAGCACTCTGACACAGTTTTATCTCCAACAATTTACTCGCCATCACTTTACTGTCACATATTAAGTAATGCCTGACAACTTATTTAAAGTTTATATGTGCTTTTTCTCTGAAAACTGTAGGTATTGGTTCAAGGGATTGACAACATTGACTTGTACTATATTGTATATTAGAGTAAGTAAATCACTAATGACAGCGTCCCTGACCCCCAGCTAAGAACAAGCTCTTAAATATGGAGCCAAATGTCCAGAGAATTCTTTGCTGTGTTTCTGGAGCAATTACAACAATTATGGATTACAACAACACTGTGGATTAGACTTTTTATTAACTCCCAGATCTATCATTACAATTACATGTTCAGTGCATTTTTTTCAATAATTACTTTTAAACGACTTAATGAGGTTGTTTCCATAAACATACAAAAATAATTAACAGGCACCGTACTACTTTGAGAGAAACGTGAATGCGTCTTCTAATGACCTTATTATTCTTATTCTTATTACTGTACAGCAATAGTACAGAACTAATATTTTTGCTAGTTAAAAAACACCCCACCCCACTTTATTTTTTAGTCTTCTTCAATTTTGAAACACCTAGTTGGGGTGCTCTTGCACAATAATCCAGGTAGTGCCATCTAACTCACTTTCTGATTAGAGCAAGCTATGGTCAATTATGCATAGTGACATCCAAGTGGTGACCAAATAGTGACTAGTGGTCAGCACTATCACCAGAGAACTGACACATGGTTTATAGTGACTTTTTACAACCTTTAGTGTTCAACAGCTCTTCAAATAGGAGGTATTTAATACATGAAGCAGGCCACTTACAACAATTAGTCATCACACCTGGATATAGGTTTTATGAACTACTTAAATTAAACTGCGCAATTTTACAGATCTTAATTTAGGAAATGATTATGACTGACCCAGCAGATTAAATGCCATCAAACTATAAAATACTGAACCAGCATCAGCAGTTTGCCACCCTGTTATTAGTGTGCTAACATGCAGCAGTGTGTGTTTTCACCTCGAACACTGAGATTAGCCAGGCTACAGCATTCGGACATTAAACTCCAGTGAGACACAAGAGTGCAGGGCCAAATGCACTCAGTGTT
Organism: Anguilla rostrata; assembly: GCF_018555375.3. NCBI lineage: Eukaryota > Metazoa > Chordata > Actinopteri > Anguilliformes > Anguillidae > Anguilla > Anguilla rostrata. Next base: position 11,889,407 of record NC_057941.1, on the reverse strand, counting down.
TCAGGGATGAGCCTGCCTGACATCCACTGATTTAATTAATCCGCTGGGGACTCGGGTCCTTCGGCGAGAGACTTACCCAGTTGGGCGTCTATAACACTGGGAGGCTTCTCTGTGGGGAACAGCACCTTAGGAGGCCTCGCGGTGAGCAGAGCTGTCAGAAAGAAATGTAGTTATGAAAAAGCGGGTCTAGCTTCACTCACCAGATTATTATACACTGTTTGGAAGAGAATGAGAGGATTCACTGGAAATTCATCCCTCACAAGGCTGTTACTCCTGCAGCATCTAATATTCTATGCCAGAGACACAAATTATCCATGGTGAAACACACACATACACACACACACACACACACCTTGTGGAATAAGAGGCTTCTGAAAGACTGCAGAAGAGAAACAGACCTTCAGAACGCTCTAATAGCATGACATTAAATGTGTGTGGCAGAAGTATTGTCACATCACTTGAGACTTTGAAGAAAAGCTCAGCAGATTAATCACATTTATCCAGAGTCATTTTCCAAAACCCACAGAAAGCACTTGTAAGCTTTTAAGAAGTATTTGATCTTAAACAGCTTTAAGATCAAGAAGTAACAAGGACATATTATATGAACGTTATCTCTGTAGTATAAAAGCAAAATTGTAGCTTTCAACTGAGGGGTGGCACAGATACCTAGTTTTCGGTTTTGTTTTAGAAACATTGATGCATGAATGTAGGACCGCTTGACAAAGCTTCACAACCGGTCTTCATCTTTGAAAAACATGGAAATGTTTGCCAGTCACTGACAAAAGAGGAAGATATTGGCCTGGATTCAGTCAACATTTGTCCTTAACTGACTTACTAGTAAATGCAAGCAGTACTTTTCCTCCACAAACTAAGCTCGGTGATTTAGCTTTAGTATTGATTAACTCGCCAAATGGTTTTCATGAAGGAGAAACATTTTTTTGAATTGTTGATTAATTCCCAGTTGATATATCATGAATTGAGCCCAATAAAAATATTACACCAATTTGCTGATCAGCTCAATGTTTCCCTTCCTCATTCACAGGAAGAGAACGTATAAATCTCAGTAACATACACTACATTTCCAAAAGTATGTGGACACCTGAACATCACCCACATATATACAAGCTGAACATCTCATTCCAAAACCATTGATATGCAGTTGCACCTTCCCCTCCACTCTTCTGGGAAGGCTTTCCAGTAGACTTTGGAGCATGGCTGCAGGGATTCACTTCCATTTAGCCACAAGAGCATTAGAGAGGTTGGGCATGGATGTTGGGCGTAAGGTCAGGCTTGCACTCGGCATTCCAGTTCATCTCAAAGGTGTTTGATGGGGTAGAGCTCAGGCCAGTCAACTCAAGTTCCTCCCCACCAAACCATTTATTTAAGGACCTTGCTTTATGCACGTGGGCATTGTCATGCTGAAACAGGAAAGGGCCTTCCCCATACTGTTGCTAGAAAGGTGGAAGCGCACAATTTTCTAGAATGCCACTGTATGCTGCAGAATTAAGATTTTGTTCACTGGAATTAAGGGGCCTAGCCTAAACTATAAAAAACAGCCCCAGACCATTATTCCTCCACCACCAAACTTTACAATTGGCACTATTTGGGCCAGTACGGTTGGCACTATGCATTCCACCAAACCCAGATTCGTCCATCAGACTGCCACATAGTGAAGCATGATTCATCACTCCACAGAACGAGTTTCCACTGCTAAAGAGTCCAATGGCGGTGTGCTTTACTCCACTCCAACTGATGCTTGACATTGTGCATGGTGATCTTAGGCTTATGTACGGCTGCTCAGCCATGGAAACCCATTTTATGAAGCTCTTGACAAACAGTTCTTGAGCTGACGTTGTTTCCAGAGGTAGTTTGGAACTCTGTAGTGAGTGTTGCAACCAAGGACAGATGATATTTAGGCACTACATGCTTCAGCACTCAGCGGTCCCATTCTGTAAGCTTGTGTCACTTACCGCTTCATGGCTGAGCTGTTGTCCCTCCTATACATTTCCACTTCACAATAATGGCACTGACAGTTAACTGGGGCAGCTCTAGCACGGCAACAATTTGATGAACTGTCTTGTTGGTAAAGTGGCATCCTATGTCAGTGCCACAATAAAGTCACTGAGTTCTTCAGTACGACCCATTCTACTGCCAATGTATGTCAATGGAGATTGCATGGCTGTATGCTTGGTTTTATGCACCTGTTAACAAGGGTGTGGCTGAAATAGCTGAAACCACTAATTAGAAGGGGTGTCCACATAATTTTAGAAATGTAAAGTAGCACTCAATGTTACAGTACCATCGTATCAAGGGTAGTGCGGAAATTGGCCCTGGCTAATTTAGTCTTTTCCGTGTCTAAACCAGATAAAGCAGGAGCGAAGCAGGACCCTCTCATCCATCTTTGAGGCTTGGGAAGGGAAGAGGAGGGGGAGGAGGGGTAATGCTGCAGCAGCCTTGCCATGCAAATTCTTGCCATCCCACTGATACTTAATATTCTCCTGCCAATCGGACCACCTTCCTGCAGCCCCACACGTCATCAGTCCCCTTTCAGACGGACCCCCACCGTATCTAGAAGCCCACTTTGTCCACCTCCTCATTGGACCAGGCAGCAAAGTGCCTTCCCAACAGAGAGGTAACACCTTTTCTGACACATTGGTTAATTATAAATAGACCCAGTGTCCTTTTTTTAGCAATATTAATGACACACGCATTAATATCTTGAAAATGAAATGCTACCTTCCTTCTTGCGGGTGGATAATCCCCAAAGTAATAAAACTTTGATATTAAATCAAGCGTTTATTAAGGTTACACCAGGGCATGTCCTAACTGTTGGAACCTTAAATTATTGACAAAATGTTGAGGATGTGATCTTGTCAGAAAAAATCTTTTTGCACCTTGGTCAATGTGATATATACATTCGTAGGTCTAAAGCGTTTAACTACAAGTACCCTTATACATTCACATTTTGCATTTAGCAAAGACCCTAAGTAACTTATGCAGATTACATTTCTGCATTCAATACATGATATTTAACAAAAGCAATTTGGTGCAAGTACCTTGCATTCAAATACAACGGCAAGACCCCACCTGGGAAAAAAACCCAGAACCTTTTAGTTCCCTAACCATTATGGTACACCTTCACCCCAATGTGTGGACCAGACCAATATAAATCACATAGAATACACAAGTAATGGCTTTTGTCATTTACTTTGTCCCAAGTATCAATCAAAATCACATTTACAATGGTGATTTTTCACAAACATATCAACATTATTGTAACTGTTGCAGTGATGTCACATTAAAGTTTTGTGAACCTGGTCTGCTTTGCTCTCAAGAAGCAGGAATTTAAAATTTTGTAAAGCATATCAATGTATTCCCTCATTTGTAAATTAATTCCCTACATGGAGCGATACCAAACTTTTTCAGACAAGAAATTTATCCTTAATTTTATCTGCATCCTAATTTAATTCTGATGTAGATATTTTTACATACACCTTTAAGGCAAGGGTGGCCACACTTTTTGGCTTGGCTAGTTCCATACTTTTGCACAGGAATGAAAATTGTATTGATCTTATCAAAAGCCAAAAACAAATTTCCCAAAAAAGTTGGACTGTGCCTTTAAGCCTGCATTCAAAGTTATGGATAAACAGTCATTCAACCCACACCTTATTTATTTATTTACTACTACTATTTATTTCTTTCTACTATATATGCTTTCTTGCTTGCGGCTGTCCATCGTTGCCAAAGATAACGTCACTTCCTTGGGGGGTGGTTAGTGGAGTGTTGTGGCTACCGCTGCTGTCGGTGGTGCCATTGGAGGTGGCTGTGAAGCCCGATCCTTAACCCGCATGTCCTGCCACAGCTGGGGCATATGAGGGCTGAGTCTGGTGATGCTTGGGGTTGTTGCGCATGATGATTCCTGCACTGTCGTTGCGCTTCTCTCTGGGACGTGCGTTTTGATTCAAGGAGGCCGATTCCAGAGATCACGGATGCGGTCCAGGCCCGGCGGTCCATGGCGGTTGCTTCAAGGGCCCCTGGCTTTATTCCACATTTCTTAAGTGACTCTCTAAGATGGCCCTTGTACTCCCGTTGTTGTGCTGTTTATTTATTTACACACACACACCATTGAGCTCTTGCAATCACTGTTCTGATTATGAACAACTTCAAAAATGTATTTAAATTTTATACGCACATGTACACTTTCTGTACTACTCTCCCACTTTATTGCATTCTCTTTACTGGAATATTGCATCAACAGTTACGTAGACGGCTCTATTAACCAACAGTCGAGCATGAATTTGCATATATATAGGATATCATCTTTAAATAGGGAACCATGCCAAGTGAGCATTAATTCTTTTTAATAACCTCAATAAATGCTGTACATATGTATTCCAAAGCCATTCAGTTAGCTATATTGAAAATGCATCTTTGAGCCATGCATCACCTCACATTCTATTAATTCCAAACATAAAAAATTATTTATATTCTTGTATTCAGTAAGTGATTAATGGTCTAAATTGGTACTGCTCCATGATTAGACTGCAAACAAGGACATTACTGCTTCTCAAACAAGGAAAATGACACACCAGTGAACTATAAATGGAATTATGTTGTTTCCCGATGCTATTTTGAAAAATAAGCTGAAGTAAGTGAAACCTGCTATCACTGAACTATTTGCATTACATTACATTTATTTGGCAGACGCTTTTATCCAAAGCAACATATAATAAGATACCAAAGGTCATTTAAATAACTACAAAACACAGGTTTGATAAGGTACAATTCTCATTATGTAACAGTTATTCATAGCCATAAACACGTTATGTCCAGTTCACACAGTAAGCATAGGCTACATCAGAGAGTAATGTTAAGTCAAACTAGGAGGCACGCCAACAAGCTACAACATCAAGATAACGATACAAGAACTGACAGAACTGCATGGTAGTATAGGGCAAAGTCAGATTTCTACTCAGCACTTGTCATTCAAGCATGACTAATATATATATATATTATATATATATATCTGTTTTCCCTACATTCAGTAGGCAAGAGCAACCCTTCTGAGATGTATGGGCATAATGAATGTCCCCTGAAATGCAGATGAAAACATGCTGCCCAACACTAAAGCCGCGTTTCCACCAAAATTACCCGGAACTTTCAGTCCCAGGAACTACTTTACCAGGAACTAAAAGGTTCCTTCAGCCAATGGTTGTCTGCGTTTCCACCGGGGTCTAAAGTACCGCGAAGATTAGGCAAATTAGCCCACTGACGTTGTCGTCGGTCCATCTGTCATATGATTTCTTCTGTAACTCCATACTACCACCGAAGTAGCCTACATTATTTTCTAATAACCGGGACAGCCCGGAGGGGTTTATTCCACTTATATACAACGGGTTACCAACAATGACTATATATGGTTACTTTTGTATTTATTGATTTTCATATATCCTCTCAAACACATTCATTAACAGCAGAAAACATGCACACGTTGTAAACAATTTGCTGTTTTATTACTTTCTCGTCGTCAATTCCATGTAGGCTAATCGCAAAATGACAAAAATAGAACGAAAACTCGGACTTGCGTGAAAATGTAAATTAGTAGTGGTACAGCCACCGTTTGCTTTCCTTCGAAGTTACTGCTAGCCGAGCAGCGAAGTGTGCCCTCCAGATGCGAACCATGCACCATAAATTAGTCCATAGTCTTCCTGGTCTTTTCGTGGAATTGAAAAATGGCAGTAAAATTGAGTAAAATTACGGCAGTCTGAAAAAGATAAAGGGAAGATTACTAGAATTAACCTCTTATTTTACCCGGATAAAAAGTGCGGAAGGTGATTTCCAGTTTGCTTGTACTGTATCACCAATGTTAATTATGCAGAACTACCGCATACCTCACATAACTGTATCAAACGTTTTGAGTCAATTACAACGGGCTAACAAAGAAAATCCGGAAGAAAATATTCAGCAACCGAATTAATCCGTTTGAATGTTTTGGTAGCCTACGTAATATGCTGTCCCAGCACGAATGCTTGGCATTTTATAAAACGAATACTAAAGCAAGAAAAGAACAGAAGAGCACACGTTATAATTCCAAGACGTTGACAGGCTATAACCAAAAGTAGGCTACCGCGCCGCATAACATACAAGTTTGATTTGAAGTTATTATGAAAATAAATTGGTTTGCCGCTGCATATTTTCAAACATGGCGGGTAATGGCGGAAAATAAATACAACACAAATGCTACGAGTACTCGACCAATCAGAAATGTTCAGCGCTGCAAGCTCCAACCTAAAGGTTCCTGTACTTTCGGAAAGTACTACCCCCCGAGCAGGAACGTTTTGGGGGGTAAAACAAAGCCCCCAGAACTAAATTTAGACCCTAGTTCCTGCGGTGGAAACGCACTGAGTTCCTCAAAAGGTTCCTAGTTCCGGGGTATAGTTCCTGCGGTGGAAACGCGGCTTTACTGAATACTAAAGAAATGTTGTTCAAAAAAATTTCTGTGATGAAATTAATGTGCCTGAATGATTGTCATGTTCATAATATATCCATCCATTTTCTATACCCGCTTATTCTTGGTCAGGGTTACGGGAGGTGCTGGAGCCTATCCCAGCATGCATTGGGCGAGAGGCAGGAATACATCCTGGACAGTTCGCCAGTCCATCGCAAGGCCTGCACACCATTCACTCACACACTCATACCTAGGGGAAATTTATACTCTCCAATTAACCTAACCAGGATGTCTTTGGTCTGTGGGAAGAAAGCGGAGTACCCAGAGGAAACCCACGCGGCCATGGGGAGAACAGGCAAACTCACACAGAAAGGCCCCAGCCGGGATTCAGACCAAAGCATGCACCACCATGCCACCCCGTTTATAATATAGACCTCTGACCTCTTCATCAGGTATAGTAGCCTACAAGCTAGTTACATCATACATAATAGGCTAGCATTGTTTTGTTTTTTTCATACTGGTAGCTAGCTTCACACATGGCACCATTTATAATACACAGTTTGTGGTTTATCTAGTGCTAAATTGTTAACGTGTCATTATATCTAATTAATTAGATTTCTGTGAGTGAAGAGCACTGCCATATAGAAAATGCTACTGTACTACTTGGCTAATGTTAATGATTTCAATGTGATATATTGATGTGCTTCAGCTTGGGACATTATTACAACAAGTTAATGCACTGCCACCATTCTATTAATGGAAAACCGTTTAGAAGAGCCTTAAAATGCAACAAAGTTATATTGCTACAAATACTAATTTGCTTTCACATGTAAATGAAAAAGTACTTACGTTAATTAGGATAGCAGATAGCATTTATTTTTTTGCAGGGGTTTATCGTTAGTTTATTAAATAAATATAAATATTTTATATTTATTTTTGTGTGGATTACAGGCTGACATGATCCCATCAATTAGTGGAGAGGACCATGGGTATACGCTTTTTATTGGTTTACTGATTAGCCTATTTTCTGCTCTTTATTTATTTTGATTAGTTTCAAAACGAAAGTAAATCGGTGAAAAATTGAAATATTGTGACATTATCAGGTGAACATCTAATCAAATAGAGAAGAAATGTATTCTAATAGTTCACAATTGATATTTCTAGTCGTTAGACAGCGGCTAGTGGTACAGCAAGAAATAAGATTGCTGCTTTTGACAGTTAGAAGATCTGGGAAGGTAGAACATAGCAGGCCATCTGACAGTGCAGTCTATTGGCAGTGTAGGACCTCAGTCTGCTACGGGTGGAGCAGCGTCTCAAACAGATGGCTGGCCACGGCAGGGAGCCCGGAGTCTCTGTTTGCAGGCTTTTGCAAAAATGGTAACATTTATAAAGACCTGGATGTTTGCCACCCTACCATTTGGAGCAGGCTTTTCTCCATCCCCAGGTACCCCAGTCATTCTGAAGTGGTAACATACCTCGCTTGGCTCATCCTGAGAGCTACCACACCACCGTTTACAGCCAAAGCCTAATTAAGTCTGACAGCAGCAGAGAATTTCCTATATACTGTAGAGGCAGTATTGTCTGTGAAACCACATCATTTTCTGTAATTATAAGATGCGTCTCTCATAGAATAATGGATGTGCATTTTGAGTATAGGTCTTTGATTCAGATTTTGCATTTGCGATTTAATGATTTCGATGGTGAACTTCTCTATGCCAAATGTAAGATGGCGGATCACATGTAGCATACCCTATATATAGGTTAAACATCTCTGACAACCACTGTTTGATCTAACGACAACTGTATTGTAAATATGTTCATTCACATGAGACACACAATGGTAAACTGACTCCTTTCCAATCCACAAGTGTTCCCATCATGGTAAATTATGCTTTTATTATGTTTTTTCTCAATCAAAGTTGAGTGATTAGTAATTCAACCACAGTATTTAAATGACATTATAACATTGGCTATTGCTCACTCCAAAATGACATACTGTTTTATTTACACATTTTACATGTGTGGATGTTTGGAGTGGCGACTGCACATCTATTCAACTATAGAGGTCTCCAGCCCATTGCTGATGGCCTTTCTGGTGAAACATCTGGAATGGAAGGCTTCCAGTGTAAACAATTCTCTGAAGTTGTTTGTTGAAATTTTAGTATACCCTTGTATCTCTAATTACTGCTACTTTCAGCTCAGTATTGGCTAGACATAAGATTACTCAACAGCGACACTTGCCTATATATCTACAGTGCAAGTCAAGTAATGGTAAAAATAGGGCTAAAAGGAAGGATCAAAAAACAAAACTATCAAAGCTTGGATATGTATTGTTTGTACAGGCTGGGATGGCAGGTCAATCTTGATTGATGGTAATCTTTCAGAGTGCTATTGCTTATAATGGTACACTGACTGTATTAACCATGGTTGTCTGCTTTCATTTATTCTGACCTTTAAAATGCACACTATTATTTTAATCCTAGTTTCTGCTGTGGTTTGGACACCTTCTGACCATGGCTTCAACCATATTCAATTATTTTAATTGAGCACATAACCACCTGCTGATGCTTAATTAATAATGTGTGATATGTGCATTTATTTCCATATCAATAATTTAAAAAAGCTTTGTACAATATACAGCAATGATTTGTTTATTCATTATGCATTATTGATAGTTTGACTGCCTGATGATAAGCTCCATTATCAAAGGACTAAAATTCTAAGCTTAGAATTTATAAATACATTACACTAAGTTCTTAATTATACAATTTATTATAACACTTCTATGTGATAATTACATTTAAAAAGGAAACAAGAATTTACAAACTTTTTGTGAAAATCATTTTTGTTCACTTTCGTCTTTAAAATAACTGTCATACACCTCTTCAGGAAAAGTTAAGATAATTGATATTAGCATTCACATGTGGAAGTAAGTGATTGCAAACATAAGGGCTCAGTTATTTAATTGAAATGAACGTCCATCGGTGTCAGTGAGCAAAAGCATATAGACTGACAAAAGATGACTCGTCAGACTGTCAATAAAAAGACACTCCAATTGACCAAATTCTTTGAGTTTAATTTAGGCATCTCATGTTCACTGTCTCCCCGGAAACAAATCTCTTTGTGGCATGACCACCCATGTCAAAACATAGTAATAAATCACCTGAGCAACCCTGTCAGACATTTTGAAAGAAAAAGCCATATTCAATGTTGAAGCTCATTTAAAATTTACAGGTGCAGTTCAATTCATGACCCTGTGCTCTGTAGGTTTTATTGGCTTTGCATCAAACATGACCACATTCTGACTGTCATATTGAGATGGGACATCTGTAAGGGCCCAACATGTTTATGCACCATGTCCCAAGGTAAATTCTTGCACATACACTGCCGTTCACTTAAACTCATTTTAGATCTACAGGAAAACGGAGACTGTACAACAAGCAATTAACTGGCAAACATGCCTACAGTAGTCCTTTCTGCAAACATAATTGTTTTATATTCTTCTGAATGATGATTGTATCCTCATTGTGCTTCTTAAATCTGGAAGTTTTTGGTCAACCTAATTTTCAAAGGAGTTATGGTTTTAGACCAGGGATTGGTAGCACCTTTCAAAGTTCAAGCATATGAGTTCTTATCACTCTGGAGCACAGCATGGCCCAACTTTAGAAAAGTGGGCACTCAAATCTTAAGCACTCAATCCCCCCCAGGTTATGCACTCCACAAATCAACCTTTTCATTAAATAAGGAAAATTGACAGGCATCAAGATTAATGCCTCATTTCCTTCTTCCTCTAAGTGAAAAATTAGATGACACTCATTAGTGTTATCACTCCATTCCAGTTACAATATATGTGGCCCAGAAGAGAGGCCACTCATCTTTGGATCTTTCTAATTAAAACTTTTGTGGCCCATTTTTAGAAAGTTCATGCAAAGGAATGTTAAAATCCCCCTCCTGAATTACATTTGGAGTATTCAAGCATTAAAAAAAATTAGGACATCAAGGATTTTAGTCTCATACAATGTTTCGAAACCTTATGTATGCAGGGACAGACTTTGTGAATAACTAGCAGTAGCCTACATGAAAAAAAACACATTCACATATTTGTACTCCTTTGCATTTAAGACACTAGTTGAACATAAGAATGAACAACACATGCTAATTTCATCAGTGCCACCTTATTTATTGTTCAAGAAGCAAACTCGTCATCATGATTACTATGCTTTCTCTGTACATTCTGTGATCATGTCAAACATAACCTATAAGCCCATTCTACAGAAAACATATTGTTTAAACTATTCAATGAAATAACCTATGGTCATTCTTTTGGTACTGGTGTTATTTTCCAATATGCAAAGATTGCTGGGAGATATGTATTTGTATGCTGTCGTCCGATGTCGAGTGTCTATTTGTCATAACTGTTAGTTTTGGTGAGCAAAGCTAGCTAGCTGAGGAAGAGAGCAAAGAGGAGTCCTAGCTACAACTAAACATTGGCCTATCAAAATGCCTTATAAACACAAAAAATAGATCTCAGAAGAGAAAAGAGAAAACGGACCAGGACAGAAAGGTAGACAAGTCACCAGAGTTGCGTCAGAGCTCGGGACCTGAAATTGAAGGTGATTACTGATAATTTTGTAAATGAAGGCTCGTCAGATGCCCGTCAAATGAGTGAGTACTTTTCAAGGGGATTTGTGTTGGGTTTCTGATGCTGCCAGCCTGTTGTAGTTTCAATTGGGCCACCGCCATTTGTCTCAACAATTGTTTTTTTTTTATACAGCAAAGCAGCAGTACTGAACGGTAAACCTTGATCACACTGTAAAATAATTCAGATACTGATAACCATAATCCACATGCATTTCTTAATGGGTTAGTTCACATTTTTAGAACCAGGTCTGCTGAGCTACTCGCCACACATCGTGTGATAAATTGGTGGGCTCAAGCCCTCCCAACTTGTGTACGCATAGCTCACTCTCTGTTTGCCGTTAGCTTTGTTAGCCAAATAACACTGATATTGAACAATGGCTGTGTAAATATTACGATCAATAAATAACACACGTCAGACCAATATCTGCGTTTATAGGAAGCAGTGTATTTTTTCCCTCCGTTTTTGGCTGTTCTTATCTGTGTAAAAAATGCAGACCTCTGAGTCTGATATTAACCTCTGGACCACAAGCATATAATTGAGCATGTGCATAAAATAACAATGATCTTGAAAAATAATGCCCTCTGGCACACTATTTAGCAACTGAATGACCGACGCAGTGACCATGCCATCGCATAATGAAATCATTTGATGTTACTGTAATTTTGAGGAACAATTTGTATGCATCATTGGAATCATCAACAATTTGTTAACACAACACAAGTTTAGTAGAAGCACCATAACAGCAATTTGATGTGTGAGAAATGGGATGTTCTCAAATTCATAACTCAGCATGATAGTTTTATAATGGTATCTGCATTTCAGCTACAATCACTCATGATATCCAAGACCTTATTTCTCTGCCAACTCTTTCGAGGAAGAGGATTGCCTTTCATAATGGTTCCCACAGGTTTCATCAGTAAATATCATCTTTCTGAAATGCAGTTTTATTTATATTGAAATGCTGAAGCTCCTAAAATAATACAAATGACTTAAATACATATTTATAAAATGCATCATTGATGTTCCTCTTCTTTTAGAGTGTGTACTCACAATTTACAATTTACACACAATTTTAATGAAAAAGACAGACAAAGTGAGATTATTTTTTATCACTGTGGTTGAATGGATTACTTCAGGGTTTTATGCTCTTTCTTTGTTGTATCCAGAACCTGATCACTTGTCCTTCTCTCCTGTCTTAAGTATTATCATGTTGCTTCCACTACCACTTATACAAAAAATCAAATATGCAAAGGCATGAGGGAACATTTTGTGATGCTAAGGAAATGCAATTTGTGGCTGTTCTTCCTGTGCTGGCGTTATGAAATTATGAATCAATTTTTGTTTTGCTACCATGCTGAACGATATACTATTAGTGTTTTTTCTTTTCTTTTTGTAATAATACACAGTTAAATGATCCCACAGTCCATTGCTTCCTCAAATTCACATTCTCTACCTGCTCCATTGGTGGTAATGTATCCCAGGAGCAACTTCAAAGACAACAGGCTTGTTGAGAATGTGATGGATGTCAGCCCTATTAATTATCCAGCTCATTACAAAGGGAAAATAAATCACTTTTATCTGGAGTCTATCAAGTCTGGCACAATGGGCCACCGCAGGTTTCCCCCAGTCTCCTGGTTTCATTAAAAAGCCTGTCACCCTCTTGCTTTGCAATAAGGCATTCCTGTCACCATGTCCGATTGTCAATTTCTACAAAGGAATTTGAATACAGCCACACAAAGTAACTTATTTCGCCTTTCTTCCAAAGGATACCATTAACTCGATAATCTCCAATAAAGTGAACTCAAACCAGCTCTTCCCAGACAAAAGCAATTTCAGTAATTTAACATCAGACTGAGGGGGTCAGTTACTTTTAACTGTATACTACTTTAGAATTCCCTCAACTAAATGATTTAACCTCTTCTCCAATTTGCTCTGCATTAGTTGAGATGGCAGCCTCTCCTGCACGTTGGCATTAGATAAGTTCCCACCCCTTTCCTGCAATCAGTAAACCAGTGATTAATTTCAGGGAAGGATAGGGCCCTTCATTCATTCTTCTAACGAATCCTGGCACTCTTCCCTTAGGAGACTAAGGCTGCGATCACACCGGACACGCTCTAACCGCTGGGAGTTTGAAGTGTTTTCTACGCTGATTTTGTGCACCAGGCGCCTCACGCTTATCCGTCCAGGGTTCCTTGGTGTTTTCAGGTGCACATGCGGCTGAAAATGATCCTACTTTGAAGCGCTTTGAGGAAAAAGTGCTTCTTTGCCGTCCAATCGCATGAAAAAAGAGGCAGGCCTTGATTCTGCCGTTAGATTCCAATAAAGAAGATGAAAGAGAAGTTGGTCGTTACAGCTTCTGGCCACTCAAAGTTGTACGATTTCACAAATCGTAACTACCATGACAAAAATAAGCGGTCCAAGGCACTGCGACAAATTAGTGCAAGTTATTTTCGGGCGAAATTAGTTAGCTAATGCCATTAAATACATTATGCAAGTGATTGACAGGAGTAGAGTGTGGTTGCCTGGCAACAGCAAAAAAAAGAGACTCCTCCTGCGCCTTTTTCAGGGTAGGCTTCATAAAATCAAGACAGGCAGTGCATCTCGTGTTTTTAAGCCAATAAAACGCATCCGGAGTGAATGCAGCCTAATGCTGCCTGACAGAAATCGTTCAGAAGAGATTCTTGTGCAGTTGTCATCTTCTGAGCTTTATTTGAAGTCTCCTGACGCAAACGACGCAAACACAGGAGCCATTTGGATCAAGAAGATGACACCCCCTCCAAGCGATCAGACTATCAACTCAACTCCCCAAGGTCACACCACTGACCGCCACCAACAGCTATAAAACAGGGCTTGTGCCATCTCCAATAAGATCTTTATCTGGGGAGGAATTAAGAGGCTGGAAGGTGGAAGGCAGTGGCATCAGGTTAATTAAATTTTCCCTTTCTGCACTCCTGATGACAGTTCCTTCGTTATTCTGTGGTCTCACCTCTGCTCCTGAGCATGGCAAAACCAGTCCATTTATCTACGCTCTCTTAGCTTCAGTCTACGCCATGAATTCTAATGTGCGTCCGTCAATAAGATGCCCACCATTCGACAAGGGGAAAAACCCCTGTAAATTCTCCTTATAGTATTTTTTGAAGGAAGCTAAGTGCCAGAAGATTAATTCAGGGCATTTGAATGGGAATGCAGTGATTTTGAGGAAGAAAGTGACAAAAAAGAGGACGGTTGGAGTTGGATTTTTGGGGTAAAGTGTATATTTAAAAAAAATGGCATGTGCATCTGAGCCCCGAGGACGACACATAAAGGCATTACTGAAAATATACTCAACAGAAGTAAATCGAGATCTGGCAACAACCTTGCAAATGCGATGCGAAAAAGCGATTACATTTATATGTATCATATGTCGGATGCATAAATTCATTATTGCAAGAAAATTCCTCAATATCCAAGTAAACAAAGACATGGTTTTTATACCTGCTGTCCACTCAAAATATGCATGTGCAGGTTTTTATCTTTGTAGGGTGGTATTACAGAAGTGTGCCCCTTATCAGAGCCCCAAAGGGAAACAGACTGTGTTTACTGTATTGACAGGGAGTCAGCGAGGTTTGATAAAGAGACAGTGCGCATTTGCAAAATATCCTATACTGGACCAGCATTACGCAACCCTTAGGTTCCCCATGGTACAGTGTAATCACGTTTCGTATTGCTGGAAAGGTTGATGTCATGGGGAACAAGTTGGTGTCTTTGGTGGTGCGGCATAGCAGGTGCTGACTAAAGATCTTGAGACCTATAGGTCAGCATCCAGCCAGCTGCAAAGGTTATCCCAGCGTGATAGGCTTACAGAGATAGTACAAGTAAGATCATAGATGTATGGTTTTGTCACGATTGTGTCTTTATTTGATGACATGGGGTTTTTCTTTGATCTTTGGGTATATACGTGGAAAAGTGGAGCGGTTTTGGGGAGACTTGTCAATACAACCTCCTGCGCACCATTTGTGTATAGCCATTTCACTACACACAGACTTTTGCACCATTGTATATTGCCATTATTGAACACACTGTACAATACACTGCATTCCCTTTGACCTGACATTTCTCTTTGACTGTTGCCGCTGCACACCTAGCAGTTTTAAGGTTCTAACAAACACAGAACTCTACACCTCGAAGGATATCTACACCTCATAGCCACTCGCCTATACACTAGTGCCGTTGCAACATACACAACTGAATCTACAGTATGCAGACTACACATGCCAGAGATATGGCCATGTCTACCAAGATAGATAGCAATCCATATTGAGCCACACTACTGCGGATCATTTGCAGTCTCCTTCTATGTAAAACTGTTAGCAAAGAGGAAAAGTTTAAAAATTACGTAGGAGTCAGATAACTAAGATATCATTAAATTAATCCCGTTCCAGTAGCCCCAGGTTAAGACTACTCATGTTCCTTGGCCACTCAGATACTTCAGCTGGTTGGTGTATCCGAGGGTATTCTTACATCTTCATGTTAAATGTATACTTCACAGAGTAGGGGTTCCAAAAAAACAAAAACAAATGAGGCATAAGCATCTGATACTACACTGCCTGGCCAAAAAAAATCGTGCACACTAATATTTTGTTGGGCCGCCTTTAGTTTTGATTACGGCGCACATTCGTCGTGGCATTGTTTCGACAACCTTATGCAACGTCACAGCGTTTATTTCCGTCCAGAATTGCATTCATTTTATTCATTTATGCGGCAATAAAATGAAGTCAGCTGAGTACCTGAATG
Organism: Anguilla rostrata; assembly: GCF_018555375.3. NCBI lineage: Eukaryota > Metazoa > Chordata > Actinopteri > Anguilliformes > Anguillidae > Anguilla > Anguilla rostrata. The sequence goes on along the minus strand of NC_057941.1, from coordinate 11,873,544 downwards.
TACTGAATGACCAGGTTATCCCATCAATGGATTTTTTCTTTCCTGACGGCACGGGCATATTCCAGGACGACAATGCCAAGATTCATCGGGCTCAAATTGTGAAATTGTGAACTGAGAGAAAACAGTGAAATGGTAGCTGGTCAGAGGAGGCTGGGCTCCCCCCTATTGAGTCTTAGTTCCCATCAAGGTTCCTCTTACCTCTGGCTAGTTTTGTGGGGGTTTAGCCCAAAGTATAGCATGAAGTATATTAGGAGAAACTCTTTGTAAAAAAAAAAAAAAAAAAAAAAAAAAAGAAAAACACAATATAAATAATACTGGATTGATTAATTGGTTGACTGTACTTCTCTTTCACATTTCCATCACCTGTCACTTCCAAATTAATGCAATTAATTTAAAGATTTCAACAGAATACAATATTACGTGGATGACAATCTGACCTTCTTCCTTGCAAGCACGATGCATGAAGGCAGAGGCAGCAGGTTTTGGTTGAGCCTTATTAATGGTGACTGGCTGAATCTCCTCCCCCAGGCCCCCCCTCCCCTCACTTGTGACCCCAATGGAATTCGAATCTGAAGCAGACCAGTGGATCAGAGGTTATGATTTAGATGTCGTACAACAAACCCATGAATATGTGGAACAGTGTTTTTAGGAATTATTTTTTTCCTTTCCACAGTTTCTCATACAGAAATGTATTGTACTGCATTCAGAGACCCATTGATTAAGGAATAAGTAAAACATAAAAACATTAAAAATGTATGTGGATTGAAGCATTATTTAAATGTACTGGATTGCTTCCTTTATATAATATCACAATTCTAAAGTTTTAAACTGTATTTTACAGATGCAAATTGAAGAATAAAAACATAGCTCATGAAGGGGGGAAAATGTCTAACTTCAGAGGTGGGATGCAAATTTGTCCCAAATTGATTCAAAATGAATGGTACAGTTACAGTTCACATGCATGCACTACAGACCATTAAACACCGGGAAACTTTATAATGAATCAGGCAGTGACAGCTTGCCTTCCATTTAAAATCCCAAAGTGAAAAACAATCTTCAAAAACCACTGTCATGATGATGATGATGATCAGCTGCCAGTTGCACAAAAATTGCTGTCAAGTTTCATAACTAACTGCACTCCACGACTAACTAATTGCACTCTTTGTAAACACACCTTCACATCATTGCTCAAATTCACCAAAAAACAAGAGATACAGCACTGCTTTTTTACTTATTGACAAGAAAACTTTGGATGTCCATTCATTACCTTGTTCAGCACACAAATGTACGCAACATGAGAATTCAGGCTTTTACATGCTGTTTCATTTAACTTTATCTGACATACAACATATCAGTTGTAGTTTTTCTGACAAAAAAAATGCACCACTCCTGAGTCCATTTTGTCCCAACACTTTTGGTAAAAACGGTCACCCTTCTACCACCAAAATTCATAAAATGTGTATTGCCACTGAAGCATGTTCACTCTTGAGAGCATGATAACCAAAAGTTAGATTACCTTATTTCGATTAAAAGTAGAAATATATTGATGGAAATAAGTTGTTTTTGTCACAGATATATTGCCTTTAATGTGCATACAGTGCCCTCATAACGACTGGAACAAAGACATATTGTTTCTTGATTTGACTCAGTACTCCATAATTTAAGATCTGTTACCAAACAATTCCAAAAGAAGCAATTGAACACACCTGACTAGTAAGAAACACCTGTGAAGTCTTTGTCCCAAACATTATGGAAGACACCGCATGTCTTAGTAAAAGAGTGAGTAACAAGCCAAAGTTATGATTATGAGTAGCAGCACTACATAACTTGATATGGTATAGCAGTATTATCACATTATAGTTTTGGTCTGTGTACTATGTTTAGTATTTACATCCACAACCACCACCCAATCTAAGTATTTTGATAATATTCAACACAAAGGAGTGCTAGACTGGACAGTCCACCTGCCCCACATCCCTGTATTGCTACAAGCACAGTAGGTTCAGTGCTAAATCCACACTCAAAGAGAAAGGGTAAGCGAGGCAGATTGCAACATTTCACTTCTGTTACTTTCGGTTGAACTGTAATTGACAGGAATGCCCTAGAACATTACTGATGGTCTATAATCATAGCAAAGACATGATTATACAGGGGTGTTGCCAGGAACGACATGAAGCAGAGTAACTGCAAATCTCTGGAGGCATGACTGTATTCAGGATAGAGCACGGACTCGATTGCTGTGCTGCTTTTATAAAATGTTTAGAGTATGTATAAAGAATTGATGACACAATATAATTTATTTTGTAATATTATTCGTAAGTAAAGGTTTGTGCGTGGAGTGACACTGTTTGCAAACTGGCTGTTTGATTAACTGTTATTGTATTGAATTCACCACCACCGTAAAACTCTGTCTCAGCCAATCAGCATCCAATATAAAAAAAAAAAAATAGTTTCATAAATCTTGTTTGTAGGTGACAAATATTTACATTTACTAATATGTGTATGTATTTTTTTAAATAAGCAAAAACCTAAAAGCTTTAGGTTATGCCGTGGTCTCCCCTACAGATCATCCCACTTGACTCATATGTACTCTGCCAGAGTTAAATTAACACTGGACATGGTACTGTGTACCTACCTTCCATGTTACCAAGGGTTATGAGCCTGTGAGGATAATACTACCTCTTTTTAAAGCAGGCTGAATAAATAAATAAATACCAATATCTGCATCCTACTTTTTCAGATGAAGACTTCAAGAGAAGCCAAACAATGGCAGGGTCGATAGAAGGCTGCTTCTCAGGGAAAAGGCTTACATTTTCAGTGTCTTTTATTTTCTATCTGCATGAGTCACTCTTCCAAGGTGATCGCGCTCATCCTGCTCAAGCTTGTTGAAAAGAAGAGGTTTCAGGTCTCATGATAAATTGCACTGTTGCCCCAAATGACCGTAAATCAATCTATGTCTTACTGCCCTGTCATCTGTCATTTAGGAAGGGACTACACTGGCGCTGAAGACGACTTGGCAACAGGACCACTGTAGTCTTAAACTGCCATTATACTGGTTGCTAAGAATGTTGACTCAGATGACAGTGTTACAATGCTTTTTAGAAATCTACAAAAAATATCATATTGAGAACAAACTTTGACCTATTTCAGGTATATGTGATTGAGCCTTCTTAAACCAGCGAAAAATATGGTGTGATTTTTTTATTTGTTTCAGCATGTACTAAAAGCAGAAATAATGTTATTTGTGCCTTTTGACTACAATGAGTACAGTAATTACAACCAACCTTGAAATACTGCATTCCATTTCAATCATCACCTGAAGGCATGCCTGGTCATTCGTCAGCATTTGATTTGTTGCTGTTGATCGAAAGGCCATCTTTTCAAACAGCCATTTATGTAGCACACACTGGCCAGCCTTAAGTCCTTTTTTCTAAATGGATACAGTTGGTGACCTCAGCGGAGTGTGTGGCATGTTGAGTTGGCATGAAGCAGTTCATAGGACTCAGTGTAATAATTTTCATCAAAATAATTACTTCCTCAGTGCTAATTAAAAAACCAAATCTGATGTTGTATGTTCGTATTGCCTTGGCAGCATTACGGGAGTGTACAGTGTCAGAGTTAAAGATTTCTTAGAATTCAGAGACATGACCAGCTAGGGAGCAAAAGCAGTGTATGGAATTATGGCAAGCTCACAAAGAAGAGTCACTACCACTTCCACTGGCCAGCTACATTATGGAGGGAAAAAAAAAAAAAACCTTTGGTCTCATTTTTCAATGCTGCACAGACACAGGTCTGTATTAGTGGGCTTACTGAAATGGGTGATATAGAGATTATTTTTTTTTTCAAAATTTGGCAGAAAAAAGGGAGCTCAGAACAGAATGATGAGCCAATAATTTAACTGGCTGCCAGCTCAACTGATCATGGAAATTTAATTGGAACAACGGTAAACAAAATGTAATTTCATGTAAATTATTCTTGGGATTTCCCCCAGTTTTAATCCTAAAATGGGCTTTAAATTAGCTATCGATACATCCATAAATCCATTGATCCTGACCTCTGCTATAGATGGCTGTTTCAGCACGTATATCTATCTCAACCACCTTCCACATCTAATGTATTAATGTTCATTCTGTCTTGTTATCTGTTGGCGTGGTACATCTGTAGCCTTCACAGATCATTTTCCATTTTAACATCCCTTGAGCAATTGCACATCCCAGAAACGTCAATTCAACGCTTCAATAACCAGCTTAATTACAATAATGATTATGTTTAAATATTATATTTATAATGCGAATGCAGTGCAATGAGTCATGTCACAAAATCTATCAGCTTTTAGACTAATTAAAGTCGTATCAGTAACTGTGTTTCCTTCTATATTTGTATCTATTGTACTAAAATCAGGTCATGTAAGGACAAAACAACAGACTGAACATTTTTTTTTAAATCTCATTCATATGCTTGTTTAAGAGAAAAAAAACTTGGAAATTAAGACTACCAATACGCAGTGGTAAATGCTGGAGATCATGAAGAGATACAATTAAAACCAAAATTAAAAAGGTTTATTTAAATTTCAAGGTTATTTAAATGTGCTGCAAAGCCACAACCTAAGAGTCTGGTAGGGAACTTAGAGTAGAGCATCTCTCAGCTGTGTATGGGTCTAACAGACTGAGCATCCTCATGTCTCCCCTGTGTCCTGAAGCGAATGTTATCCTCAAGCTTGACAAATATTCAAAGTTACAAGCTGACACGTGCAAAATTCTTTTTTTATTTTGCACACATTCACGTGATTCCTCTTTTTTTGTCCCACACACTTACACAATTATGTTTTGTTTGTTATTTGCACATATTTGGCCCAAACATTACAAACAGTATCTTACTTGATTACAGTCCATTATCAGGTCAAATTGTGCACCTCTATAAAGCACTAATGTAGTCTGAAGGGTAGTTAGCAAGGTGTAAATACTACCTAAGAATTGTGTACTGTTCAGAAAGTTTGTAGCTGCTTTGTCTACATCTATTGAGCAAGGTGATAAATGCTAAAGTGACTTTGTGCACATCTGAGTATTTTGAGAGCTTTAAATTATTAATTTCACAGAGAAGCTACAAGCCTCCCATTGGGATACAACAGATGTCTCGTCTAATGACATTAACACCCCAGCTTTTGAACCATGAATGGCACTCTAAGATGCTACACACATTGATGCTAATACAAAACCTGAGACATAATAGACCTATGAGTTGGTACCAACAGATATTTTGCTGGCATACAGAACATTAGGTTTGTGATGTCTCTGAACCAGCAGTTTGATTGACTACCCTAGTCTCATGCACTTTGCATCACCATGGACACATGTCATCCTATCAGCACCAAGGGTATGAGACCAGTCTCAAACATTTTATGATTATATAAGCCTCCAGTCTGCCCTAAAATAATATCTAAACTAAATCCACTCTGAGGAATATTGGACTGTGAAACTAGTTGGCTTTGAAAACATAAAAAAGAAAACCAGCCAGATGGAAGTTTAATTGTAAAGGTGGTTAATAATCTGATCACAATGATGTGAAGGGACATGACCAGGTTGGTTTGACATGGGGAAGTCAAATTTTTGGAGGCAACAATTAAGTAAACAACAGCTATTCTAGAATGAAGACCAGCTGCCTTTGATAAAAACAATGTAATCTAACTAAATCAATGGTAAATATTATTTGTAAATCCTTTTAAATAATGTCAATAAAAAGAAGAAACCAGAAAAATTAGAAAAGTAAGGAACTGTTTCCATAGGTGGGAGAAATGACTGTGGTGCAGAGGGGAAAAGCTGCTATTGAGAATGTAAAAAGGAAGAAAAAACTTGTCCCTGGAAACTATGATTTGGTGTTTAATTTGCTCACACAAAGAGATGGGGAAATAAGGCTACGAGTGGGATTTAGAGAGCAAAGAGGAGAATTGCAACCATACCAAGAAGTATAAATGGCCAGTGTTTCTCCATGTCTCATAAACTTGCCAAAAATCAGAGTCTGATCATTCTGATCATCAACAAGATCTTGTGTGTTTTTCCTCTCTTATTAACATTATGATTTGCATATGATTATCTGATAGATACGGAATGTGAATTGTCAAAACAATCACTTAAATCCAGAATTTTTATTTTTATTACTCTGGATTGAAATTTACTTAATTCCAGGTTAGATCCTGTATGCGTGAGTGCCAATGCCTTGGTTTCTTCCTTAATTTGCTGTATAGAACAATCTAACTGGGAACACTTTTTCAATGTACAAGTTACTCACACATACAGTACAAAGTACTGTCTATAAGTCATTCATTCAAACTTGCAAAACCTAGGCCTGCCATTAAAAATATTGACATCAAAATTAGGCCAAGTTACAACAAACAATACTGGCTACCTTAGCTCGCACAAATTAAACAACCTACCCAATGTTTCCTAAATTTCATGTAACTTTGCCCTGCATTTTTTCATCTTACCACCTTAAAAGGTGTATCTGACTTGACTATGTGTGAGTAGCTTGGTATTTTTGCATGGTGAAAACATTTATTTATATATTGAGACATCATTCCTTTTTGTGCTGTGTTTGTTAGGAGTAACAGATGATAATAATGCACATAACTGTATGAATCTTAAGGCAATTAAATCTAGAGACAGACATGGATACACATACATACATGCAAACACACATTATATATCATAGAAATGCATAGGCTTGAATTCAGTCATCCTTTACCTTGACCACAATTCCCAACCCTAATTACTCATGTCTTTCCCATAGATCTAAATGCAGATGTCACTGTTGTCACTGTTCCAACTGAAACACTGGCCAGTTGAGCAGTCTTTCTGAAGCTCCTGCCATCCGTGCCCCAAAAATGAACCCACTTTCAAAGACACTTAGATATTTTCCTCTTGCCATCTTGATCCAAAATCAAGGTCAACTGGGTCTAATCAGCATTTTTATACATGCTACAGAGCATGATAGAATGTTAATTGCTTAATTGTATCATTCAATACACCTGTATGGAAGCGTCTGCATTCATTATGTTTCTTCACTCATTTTTCAGGTTTTTTTCTTTAATTTGTCTCCCTCTATATATGTATGTACGATGAATGTATATACATGTGTTTGATACATGTCACATGAAGAAAACTACATTTCTGTATCAAATATTTGTGGTCATCTTTCACCCAACATCTACTTTTATATCTTTTACCGAACATGTTTCTCGTCTGGTAGCAGCGTGTGGCCTGTGGAAGAATAACAGATAAAAGGACCTGACAATGTTTGATTGACCATACATCGTCCTCTTCTCTTTGTTTCCCTTAACCTCATCACACGGTTCACAACCCTTAGACAAAGCCCACTTCAGAATCTGCCACATGAAGCAGATCTTCAGTCAGGAAAACCACGCACTGTTGCTTACAGTAGTTTAAAGAGATGTGGCAGCTCATATTTTTAAATATCTCATATCTTTAAGTATCACGAACAAGTTCTGTTACACTTACTGTAATTTGATATAACAGCTCTGATGTTACTATAGCAGCTCTGTGTGGAGGTATGGCGGGATATCTCATTCCAGACGAATGCATGCACAACATTAGGGAAACCTGATGGTTTGCCCTTCTTTTGTAATTTTCTCTACTTTATACAGGCAGGGGGAAATTCAGAGAGGGTTACAGATAGAGATGAGATCAAAGTATAGGAAGTGTCATGGTGGGGAATCAAGCCCCCAACCACATGAGGCATTCATATTTTCACTTAGCCGCCTTACAGACTGTGCTACACGGCCTTCTCAACCATGCCATCTTGATTCATGCAGTGACTGCAACGTGTTTTCCTCACCATAAGAGGCACTTGATAATGTTGCATGCTTTAAATAATCACAACCAAAGTAATTCATAACTCACGCTCATTGCTGTTTCTTTTGAAATGGTTATTTTCAATTTATGCGGCAACATACTCCTCACTGAGCCACAGCAGGGGAACAAATAGTTTATCCATAAACACACCTTGCATCCCTGACACGTCAGAATACAGGGAAACTGAAAACCTTGCTATTACACGACTCATCAGATGTGCTTTATTTTCCTGAATGGCACGCTTGTTGCAGACAGCCCCGATTTTGCTCACGGGCACGTACACGTGCAGAGCAAAGGCTTCTGGGAAAGCTGGCAGTTTGGCATTTCAGCTCGTCGCGTGGTGACCCGCTAAACGGCTGCGGCAGTGTTAGTACACTGTCAGCCCAGCCCTCCTGCCCATGTGTCTGCAAGCGCATGTTTTGGGAGAATACATTCCCAAATAAATTACAGTGGTGTCTCCCTTTTAGGTGGCATCTTCTAATGTCCAGTCTTATGATCTTAATGCATTCTATAAATCACATGCACAACATACAGTTTCTGTACAGTTTCTGACATGTTCTCATTCCACACAGTACATTATAACAAATTATTCCGTGTATTGCCTTTTCATTTATAATTATAATTAACCATAGACAGTACTTAGCCCCCAGAGGTTCCAAGCAGTGTTCTGGGATTATGGTCAAAAACCTTTCCTGTTGCCCTCACAACCATTCTGTATCTCCGGAACACCGCTGCCATGTTTCTTAGCCTCATATCTTCTGAGTGTGTGTGTGTGTGTATATGTGTGTGCGTGTGTGTGTGTGTGTGTTCTCCATTGCATAAGATTACATTCACTAAGATTATCTTATCCAGAGTGAGAAAGTGAGGAACATCAGCATTAGTAATGCAGTGAAATATCACCAAGAAGACCTAATTATAATCAATAAAATTGCACTTCAATCACACACACATGCACACATATACTGTACATCATTACAGACTGGGAACTAATCTTTATAAATGGCACTGACACCGTAGTTACTACCTTGCTAAAAGACAAACACAACTTCTTCCCACAATAACTTTAGGACCTGAGATAACCTGGTTTAGCTAGGGACAATTTAGGGACTCATGTTTTTTGTCCTTTCAGGTGCAACTATTGTATTCATGATTTTGTCCTTCTGAACATCTAAAAAATGCATTTAACCATAGATGGTCTGCCTTTTAAATCTGCATATTAGAATGAGGAGTACAGTTGCCTACCTGTGACTTTTAACTCTGTGGTTCGCCGCACCAGTCTGCTTCCGTACTTGAGCTCACATGTGTAATTCCCACCATCCTCTTCCTCAATCTCAGGGATCCAGATAGTTGTTCTGTTCACCACTATTGAACTCCTCCATGTTTTCTTTTCACACTCCTGTAAGAACAGGACCCACAATTGTCATATCCAGTCCTAATTACTATGTAATGTTTCTGTCCTAGATTCCGTGACCACATGCCGGTACATGAGGTGCACTTTTTTAAGCATTTATCAGGCACTCTTTTACATAGTATCCATTTTTATAGCTGGACATTTACTGAAGCAATTCAGGTTCAGTACCTAGCTCATGGATACAATGGCAGTGCCCTACCAGCCCTGCAATCTCTGAGTTATAACCCTACTTCTGAAAAGGCGATTTCAACCTTCCTGCCAGATTTTTGAACAATCACATCAGATCTCATCTACATTGCATTAAATGATGGCATTACAAAAAAATACAATGTCCACAAACCAATGGTATTTACCTTGTACCAGGCAAGAATGGGCTGTCTGTATGGAGCCAGGTAATCTTCAATGTCAGGGCAGGTAATGGTTTTGCTCTTTGTGATCTCGGCCTTCTCCAGGTAACGGATCTTGCTGCTGTAGCAGAGATCAGAGTCTCTGTCCTCCACCGTCAGGGACATGGACACTTTCATACAGTATGTGGAGTTTCTGCAAGGGACAGAAACCTTTACATTTCTTACACTACCTTCAGCAATCTGCTTTGTGCAGAAAGCAATTACTGACTCCTTTTTTCAGTCTTGTTCATGGTCTAAGTATACAAAGGGAGTTAGTTAGCAAACATTAGCACTTGCAGACCAAAAAAGGAACATGTAAATTGTTTTTTTCTTTTTTGTTGCCATTTTAATGGCAGTTAAAAGTACCCACTTTTCAGTTTTTGGTTCATGCTCTCAGTAGTTAGTTAGCAAACATTAGAACCTGCAGACCAAAAAAAGAACATGTAAATTGTTTGGCATTTTAAAAACGCAAGTGCATATGGTTCAAAGTGGGTAGGTACAGTACGCCCATGGAATGAGATGAGGGTGTAGCTCATTTTAAAGAAAGAGTTGAGTTACATATCATAAAATCCTAACTTAGATTTCTATGATTAACCCATCCTGGATTTTTGAATTCAATTAAATCCTTAAAATCCAATTTCTTGCCATGTACACAATTCAACTTCTCATATTGTGAATGCAGATTGAGCACTTCAGATAATTACTCAGCATGCCACTGGCATCTAAACATTAAAATTTTGCTGTCTTGTGCATACAACAGATTCACCTTCATGCTAAAAAAGTACTGTACCCAAGCAGCCATGAGACTCTTAACAGCTGTTAGGTTAGCAGAGCCTGGATGATTTAACATGTTATGCAGTGTTTTGTATCATGACACAAGTACACATCGATAGAACGGATCTTATTAATGCAATAGGTACCACTGATGAGTGAGACTTCTGTCACCTACACACAGACAGGTACTGTACGTATCTCACAATCCAGGCATTGAGGGAGGTAGTGCCAGCCTTTTAATTAATAGTCTCAGTTGCTGGCAGTTCTTAGACCCTAGATTTGTATTGTACATGGATCCAAACGCACATCTGCAACTGTCTCTGTTTCATTTACATTCAGTGCAGTGTTCACAGAATTGTTAAAGGTTTTGATAAAATTACAATCATTTGCTAGTGTTACCACATATATGAAACATCTGTTTCTCTTGTTATGAGGGGAAAAATGAGTCAAATGACAACAAGACAAATGCACTGTCTCTATGGCAAGCACTGAGTATATGTTTTCCTGCTTTAAGACAAAACTGTAATATAGCTTTGTTTAGTGCAATCAAGCCTGTAACAGAAAAAAGGGGACAGATGGCATAGTCTGCTAGAATAGAAGAGCATTTCCTGTGATTTGTAGCTGACAGTTAAAAGGAGTAATCATGTTTAACTGTTGTTTGGTACTGACTCATTTACATCTTGTTTATCAAGTCTTGTTGCCTTTCAGGTAATTGTTCTCAAATGAAAGCCAGCTCTTTCCAACTGAACTATCGGCTTAACAGAAATTGTTTTCTGTATGCTTCAACACATTTCCAAACTGGTTTATCTAAGCATTAAATGATGCATTTACAATACCACGCAGTTTTATGAACAGTCACAACGTGTAGTTTATTTTGAAAAATTCTGTTGCTCTGAACTTGTAAAACCCTGAAATATTATTTATTTATTTATAAATTATTTGCATTTCCATTTCCCACTGTGTGCACATGTACAGTATTGTAAGACTGTCAGGAATTGTGTTTTACTACATTTTCAGTGTACAGAACACAAGTAAAGTAGGGAGAGGTTAAGGTTGGACTTTATATTTATTCACCAACTCAGCCTAGGAAAACCACAGTCAATATCCAGTGAATACGTTCCTACACACAACCAATACTGGGTCCAGACAAAGCTGAAAGGAGAACAACCGCCTTTTAAACAACACTAGATCCTGGCTTTCTGTGACCCGGCATGGAGTAATGGTTATCTTTCTACAAGAGAAAGGATGGACGTGAACTATCACCATTTATCCACAAATGATGCTGTCCACTCTCTAAACTCTAAACAGGCTTTTGAAAAGATCAGGGGATTTATCCTGTTGGATGGTGCATTCCCGAGCAGTACGAGTAAATGCATCTGTTAATGTTAAGATAGCAGTACTAATCTTCCAGCATGAGCACACTTGGGGTAGCTTTAAAACCTTACATAAACACGAACAATAAAGCAAGTGTGTTATTTGGGGTAATGCAAATGGACAATACGGTATGTCCGTAAAAAGAACCAAAAACATGTTAGTGTGACTATATTATTTGCAATTATAGCACAATTATGCCATGTGATTTATCACTCAGCCAGGAAAAAATGTTCCAGTTAATAGAAGGGATAAAGATGTTTTTAAAGCAATTTCTGCTTTTAAGAGTTTTGCAAATAAAATGTATTACACAGGGTTGTATGTTTTGTGGGGTTAACAGTCACTCAGGTCAAAGCCTTTACCATAAATAAATACACAAGGCAAAAATTCAGGTCCCTTTCCCCTGCTCTCAGAGCAATAGTGAAATTCTCACACTCGCTTTGTTGGAGTAACATTTTATAGTGCAGTCCATTCTCAAACCCAGACACAGATCCCGTATTTTCAAACCCCCAGTGTGGTCAGGGGGTCGATTCCCACCTATGACACTTTGTGGACTGTGATCCCATGTCTAATCTCAACAAACAAAAAAAAAAAAAAAAAAAAACTGGTTGTGTGGAACATCACTCATTTCTGTAAGCTGGCAGGATGGTAATGAAGAGCAGCAGCGTGTGACAGCAGAAGGGACTGCCAACCTTGCGGCGTGTGTGTGCCTCCAGTGAAGGTGAATCACCTAAGATAATGACCGCATAAAGCATAGAGAACTATGTTGGTAAACCAGAGTGTAACTTATTGAAGTACATTAAATCTATCCAAAATATCAATTCAACTGGGATGTTAAAATACTTTTTCGAATATGCCAACAGAATGCTAAAGTCAAGAAACTGTAACTGAAAATGAGTTTTTGCTTCTACTACAAAAAAAACTTTATTGTTCATTTTTTCTGAAATTTGATTCTTACCACATAATGCTAAAATAACACTGACGTCCTGAGTAAAATAACCTAGTGATCAAAATCTAAAAACATTTGCAAGTGTCACATTTTGCAAGTGTATATTGATAAACACTGAATAAAACATGTGCAGTGTAATTCCTAAATCCATTATCCCAGAATAGCAAATCTTTGAATCATATGCAAGCTTTTGTAGGGTAAATCTCTGGCTTAACCATGAAATGATACAAGTTTTCTTCAAAAACACATTTTGGGGAATTCAGAAATCCCTAACTTGCAAGATTGACTCACATTGGTACATTAGGAAAAAAAAAATTGTAAAATGTTCCTTTGAATACAAGGTTAGCAAGCTATAAAGGCATTAAGGTTTAAAACGTACATCTGAGAAAACAAGCCTTCAGCTAAGTTTCAGGTAAATCCCATTTCAGTCATGCTGAACTTCAGACAAGTACAGTAACTAAAAATGTGCATTGTTTTTTTTTATTAAATACACAATGTGTGATTTTCCACAAACCGAATGCTAAAGAAGCTATTTTTTGCCATTACAAAATACGGCGGAACCTCAAAGAGCCCTACCTCAGGACGCAGGTGTAAAATCCGTTGTCTTCCAGCTCGGCGGTTCGGAACCAAATGGAGTCCTCCTCCTTGCTTAACCTGTGTCCTGAGAAGATGATGGGCTCCTCAGAGTCGCCCTTGTTCTTGTACCAGATGAGGCGTAGCTTGGCGTTCTGGGCCATGGTGTAATTGGTCCTGATGTAACTGTAGAACAGGGCGCACTTCACTCTCACCGGCTCGCCTGCCAGAGACCTGTACGTCTTCAGATCCACCGACCAGTCAATGCAGCCATCCACTAAAAACAAAAAACACCGGTAGGTGTAAATTTAGTTATGCGTCCCATTGCAAAACATAACTGGAGTTTGTTGCAGCTCACTGACTGTAATGGAAGACTGGCTGCTACTACACTTTAGGTAAAATTCAAATTCTTCTTAAAGTGCAGTCTAAGTGCGTCTATCTGCTATTAGCATATCCGGCCCCTGCAATTTATGTGCTTGTTACCAAATGGACCTTTTCGGAACTTTCAAATCTTCACATGAATAATGAAGAGGTGAATTGTTTTTTTGTTTTCTTTCCCAGAGGAGAGAAGTGCAAAGATACACCTGATGACATCCTGATGATAACTCAGGCGAATTTACCCAGAAGAATGCACACAGTGAAAGTCTGATCATTTCAGTGGTATTTTTGCTGGTATATCTGCTGTACGTGAGAAGTAGCACATTAATTGTGACTATGAAAACACAAGAGCAAAGAGATAAAGGACTGGATCAGTTGCATAGAAAATCAAGATCAATTAAAATCAAACAAAAAATGTAACAAAGAAGCACAAAGCATGAATGTACACAAACACCAACAGACAAGTCAGGAATCTAAATTGGACCTCTTTTAATGACATTAGCATTTAGCAAATGTCATCAAAGAGGTAAATTTGTGATCTAACCTCATTGCTCAATTGAGTTCCCATTTCAAAACGCTTTATTTGGTTTGGACAAAGCTCTGTTAAATAAACAAAATGAGATTTCAAGGAGTTACTTGGCCTTAAGGAGCATAAGAGCATATTTCTATAATCTATGAGCAATTACACATGCGTGTGTTTGGGGAGGAGGGGTCTTGCTACTTGCTGCTTGCTGTCACATCAATAATTTTTGCCTTCCCTCTCTGCCCTGCTGTCTGCAGTAGTTTATGTAATAACTGTCACTAATCTTTTAGGGCAATTATTTTCTATGTACATTGATTTTAATTGCTCTTATGTTTAATTACATTAATGCAGAGCAAAGAACTTAATGGATGAGAGTGGTGACAAGTTGGGAGCATTAGCTTTTTGCAGAGTTTTTACACTGAAGAGGCACATACAGAGTTTCTGCAAAAATGTAAATAAATTCATAGCAATTCAAAAAAATATATAAATCACAGTATGTCCACCTGGTTTTGCAAACACACTTTTGTGATACAAAAGTAAATAGAGTTATAATTAACTAATAAAAATTATGATTTGCAAATAAATACCATGTGATTTTATCATTTAAACACTCTTATGCCATTTAGGTATATTATGGTAGCTGGATCTATTTTTTGTGAATGAAAATGCATTTGTGATTCACACTTTCAGTCCAGTTACATTGGAGTATTGTGTATGGTATTTACAAAATATGATTTAAATCTGAAAGCCGTTTCATATTCAAATGCAAATAGTTTATTTGGTAATTGTTATCAACTAGATACAACATGTTGGTTGTAACCAGGTTTGTCCATACACAAATATAATGTATTGTTCTTCTACTAACGACATGAACAATTGACACTATTTAGTTGAGTACAGATGCACATGGTGCTTGGAATATTTGCCTGGGCTTCTTGCAGATTCACATAGTGTATGCATTATCAAATTGCACCATACTGAAGACATGCCTTTCTGCATTATGCTGATCCTCCGTTTCCTAAAGTAAGTCTTTGGACGATGATGTGCCCCCACCTTAAGTCCATGGAAAAAGCCTGAGCATGACAGGACTGCCTGGTGATCATAATGAAACTTTAGCTTATTGTACACTGTCCACAGAATTCTGAGAAGCCCTGCAGACTCAATTTGCATGTATAGAGAACTCCGGCAGCATGACCACTAGTCTCCAAGGCTAGTAAGATGGAGACGGTTTCCCAACATTCCATTCCAATTAGCCGGTCTTCAATTGTTAAATATGTCAAATAAACATCTCCAAATAACAATGGAAAACTATACATCTATGTGAAAAAGTATAGCAAATCTAAGCCACTGACATGTTTTTTTCTTTTTTTCATCACATAAAACACAGGCATGTACACATAGACAGTTATGTTTGAGCTTTGCTATTGTGATTGTTATAAAAAACAATTTAAGGATAATACTGTAATACACTTTCGATATACTTCAATTTAATTCTATTTGTCTAGTGCCTCTTACAGAAATCCTGTCCTTAAAATGCCTTTCAGGAAAATTATGGAGGCCACACACATACAGTGTGATCCAGTAAACCCACTGTTGATTTTATGTTGATGACTTACTATTCTTTCTGTTTAGTTTCCCTCACAGAGCTCTTTATCATGTTCTGTCACTTAGGTATTGTCAAGTGATGGTCCAAAACCGCATTTATAACTGTTTGCATCAAATGCCATTGAATTTAAAAAAAACATAATTTCTAAACCATATTTAATTTAATATTTAATTACGCTATCTCCCCTAAAATGGGGGACTAAATATGAAAATGGCTTCAAATCAGTATGAATGTACAGTGAATTCCCTCAGATTAAAGCAGACAACCTCTACTTTACCCTCATTCATTGTTTTATGTACAGAGCCAAAAATAAAAAATAAAAAATCAGTCACTGTCCAAATATTTACACACTGCACAGTAGTGTGATACCCTCAGCAATGATACTTATGAGTACTTAATTTGTTTAGTTATATTTGTGATATTCTAATCACACCCCTTTTGTTTGTTTGCCTACACATTTGGACAGTCACATTGCATGTACACATGTATTTTTCCACTTTAAAACAGTGAAGGTTTGAGAATGTATTATAAGCACCATATAGTGTGCAAACTTTAGTGGTTCAAGAAAAGAAAGGCTACAGTCACAATGTGCTTGAGCAATCAAATTCCACAAGAACTGTAACTTATATTAAAAAAAACCTTCCAAATGTGTTATATATCATATATATATATATGGCAAGTATCGCTTTAATATGATCTGCATATTTATACAGGAGTTGCTTCAATTTTCAAAAGCCCTCTACTGTAAATATAGTCCTTGTAGAGTGTAAAAACGTAGTACAGGTTATGAGGTTATGAGGATTACAATGTGGGCTGATACTTGCATGCATGGCTAGAAAGTCATTAACATTGAGAGTAACGGCAGTCATGGAAAACCTGTGATGGTGGACTGCAGCTGTAAACTTAATTTAATCTAAGAGGATTCAAATCCCCACAAGCGATTGCTAGCACATAAATGGAACAGCCCAGAGCTTAAAGAGGGCTTTAAAACCAATTAAATTGTCATATTGCATGTATATATTTTAATGCTGAACTGCATGTATTTTTTCCTTGCTAGAATGGGTTTTGCTGACCATGGTGTGGATCAAATAAACAGTTGCCAGTTGTCACTGATGGCTCAGGACCTGGACTTTATGTCAATAATTCCACGCTATTCCAGAGTGTTCCAGAGAAGAATATGTTGCACAGATAAAAGTATACTGATGTTACAATACAGCAAACGTAAAGTTATTGCTGCTAAAAGAGGTTATACAATCTATATTTTTGAACAGATAATTGGAAGGTTGTACATTTTTGTGTTATTTGCTATAAAAACGAGGACTTACGCGATGATAGATTCAAAATCTTCCAAAAAACAAGAAATGAGTTGGGGGTGGGGGGAGGGGGTAATCATAGCACTGTGTGTGTGTGTGTGTGTGTGTGTGTGTGTGTGTGTGTGTGTGTGTGTGTGAATAAATACACCTCTTTGTCTTTGCCATGATTATTTGTCCCAGGTCAATTCCCATGCCAATAAAACAATCACAGGGAAAAGCCACAAAAGCAAGTTGGACTGAAACAGTTTAGTCACATCAGTGTAATGGCTACAGCACAATGGCTTTCTCGAACTTCTCTCTGAGAGACTCAATGCATCTTGCACTGTATAGTTGCAAACACCATTTTTCAGGTGGGCTGATTGTGTTGGACAGCTGGTGTATTTGTCACGTTGCCAGCACAAGGCATTCTGGCCTCCTCCCCGCTTCCCTCTGCGATGCTGGCTCTGCGCCGAGTAAACTCCCCATGCAGTTTGTTTGGCTTTGCCAGTCATTAATAAAGAATATAGTGACCTGGCCTTCACTGACAACGGCCGTCCCCTGAGAATAAGTCTAAATGACTGCAGTCTTTTCTGTGCTTAATGATCTGCTTCAAGCAGTATTGTTATTTGGGTGTAGATTGCCTGCCAGTCCAGGTAACCTTCCAGAGCTTCAGTGTGACAGCTTCAGTCACTTTGGCTCACAGATCTTTTATAGTCTGTTAACAGCCTAAGTGGTAAGAAAGTTATAACTAATCCACTAATCAGCAGAATAATTAATCTGTGGTTTATAGGGTATCTGTAGAATGTAATGCCAATTAAAATTTTAACATCAACCTTAGCAAATGCTGTTTAATTATTTCCAGACTTATTAAGCCAATGGCTCATGAATTAGTCTGTGGTTAATTAATGATTAATTAGTGACATATTTTTAATAAAATAAAACATGGTCGCCTTCTGATTACTGATCACTGTGCCATGTTTTGTGCATCAGAGGCGTGTGTCTTTGCTTAACAGTAAGGAATTAGCTTCCCATGAGTTGAGCTTTGTCACCTTTTAGATCTGTGCACTCCTTTCTTTCAGTTGGGACATGTATGAAATGTTGGTCTAAGGATTTCCTGGCCCCAGATGTAAAAGGTTTATAGGTTTGTCCTTTGAATTTTTATTTTATTCATTATTGTTGTTTATTTAATTAAAATTTGTATTATTTGGAAACTTCCAACAAATTGGAACATACTTCCTCCTCGTTTCCCATTACCGTGTGATGTTCTTAGATCACACTTTGACTGTTGATCACACTTTGACTGTTTTCAAAGTGTGCTCATGAGAATGTCCATGTTTCCCAAACCAACACGAAGTTCCGAAATATACCCTACGTAAGCATGGGAAAGCAAATGACAGCACCGGGCCAATATACTGTAAACACACGGCCTGGTTGTACATACTCAATGTGGGTTCTTACAGTATGTCACAGCGTAGGAAATAAACCCAAGTCCTCAAGGGGGAGATCTAGGACAGTTGAAAAAGACAGAGCGGAAGAAAGCGCAAATTGAAGAAGATGACTCAATCTTGACATTGCCTGCTATAGTGCCCCCTTGGTGTGACACTTGGCACTACAGCTTGCGTTGCATCAAGAATTCCAAGTGACACATTTTAGAATGCAATGACGTGTGAAATAGACTTTGCGTAGCTTGAAACATCCGTGTTTCAGTACTAACACAGAGTATGTTTCAGGCATAAAGCCGCTTTTTCATGACAAGAATGAAATGCTGTGTTCAATGCCAAGCCAGTGACTACACGAGAAGAATCGAGCGTAGCCAGCTGTTGAAACTTGACGTCGTCCATCCAGGAAAGCCGTTGGTACGGAAAACTGTAACAAGCGGTGATAGCAGTAGGTTGCCTGCGGTATAAGGTGAAATTGTGAACTCACCATGTGAAGCCAAAAATCCTAGATTTATCCCAAAATGTTCTTCAAAATGTTTACATCTGCCTGTTTCATACAAAGCCATGAAGTGACTGGACACGTTATGAATGGTCAGCTTCAATCAAGGTCAAAGTTAAAATGATTTTGAGGATCACAACTTGCCATTATTTTGAGCTGTGCACTACGCCAAGATTAGTGCTGTTGCCATGTCGGGCAATAACACTCCCTCCAACACTCACACCACAGTAGTCAATTGACCTTTGTCACAGTAGTCAATTGACCTTTGTCACTTTAAGAAAATCAATAAATCTGCCATCATGAAATCCATATGGCTCCCCCTTTGTGACTTTTCCTAAACATACTGTATGTATTGAACATTCTGATATAATTTGAAAGGTCATGAACGGTCAAATTCACCGTCATATACACTATATATATATACAAAAGTATGTTGAAACCTGATGTCCAACATCTTATCCAAAATTATGGAATTGGTGCATCTTTTGCTGCTATAACAATCTCCAGTCTTCTGGCCAGGCTTTATACTAGGTGCCGGAGTGTTGCTGCAGGGATTTGCTTCCATTCAACCAGAAGAGCAAATAGTGAGGTCAGGCACTGATTGGATGATTAGGCCTAGCTCGCAGTTGGCTTTCTGACTGATCCCAAAGGTGTTGGGGTTGAGGTCAGTGCTCTGTGCAGGCCAGTCAAGTTCTTCCACACCATTCTTGACAAAACCATTTATACATGGACCTTGCTGTGTGCCTGGGGGCATTGTCATGCTGAAATGGGAAAAGGCCTTCCCAAAACTGTTGCGGAAACACAGAATCATCTAGAATGTGATTGTATGCTGTAGCATTAAGATTTGCCTTCACTGCAACTAAAAGGCCTAGCTCAAACCATGAAAAACAGCTCCAGACCAAGGGGTATCCAGATACTTTTGGCCATATAATGACAAGGCTGCCAATCCCATATGCACTTGTGTTGCAAAGTAATCTAATTGTTCTTACGGTTATTACTGTATGACTTATGCTAACTATACAGTATATTAAGTTAACTAACTTCAACTTAAGTTAGTATGGAATCTAGGCAGTTCTAGTGTTAACCTGCCTAGTAGCCTCACTTACTTAATACACCTGTTAACCACTACTCCCAAATAGGCCTATATCACCTATGAGAACAAAATGGTAAATTTGTTTTATATTCATTTCAATTTATTTGAATGAAAAAAATCACTTTAATTCAATACTTTGTGTCAAATTATTCAATGGTTTCTTTCATAAGGTAAATAACCATGCAATCAGCGGAATAATCCACTCCAAGGTGGTCAGCTATAAAAAAATAATAATCTTAACAGAGGCAACCCACCTCCATTTTGTGCCAGGGGGTTCCCCCCCACCCTGCATCAGTCATTACTTTTCAATACCTGACCACCTCATTGTGGATTCTTCCTTAAATAGAATATAGAACCAAGCCAGCTAATCACATAACCACAAATATTGCAATGTATCAAATGGCTGCATAACATTCTTATATTCTGTCCAGTAAAATTTCATGTTAATGACTATGTGCAACCTATTATAACAGATGCATAAAATAAGTAAGGGTATGACCAAATAGTCATGGTAGGGTAAAGTCATGAAAGAGTACCAACTGCCTGGGACTCCTTGGCACAACGTTCCTCATTAACCATTCATCTCTCCTGACATGTTCAATTTGCTCTCAGAGCTAGATCAACCGGAAGAACTCTCATATGCCATCGTAACTGATGGAAAATTTAACACTGCTCTGTTGTGTCATTCAAAGCCCCACAACCTCCCCTGAAGAAAGGTTTTTGTTGAGTCCTGACACATTTTGCAAATTTGTTCCAGCCTGCTGCAGACAGCACGCAGTCACAAGATGCTTGCTTTCTTTTGTAAAATGTTGCGTTGCTCAAGAGAACTGAAAAAAAAACTTCAAAAATAGGACCTAAAAAATGCTCAAATTTCCTGCATGTTGCATTTTCAGTGATTAAATAATATAACTAGTCAATATTCACATTAAGTGCAATTTGAACATAACTTATTTGTAAATATTCAAGTCTAAGCTCATAAATTGGAGCATTTTTGTTGTTTTCAAATTATGTCTGTAATATTTGGGTCATGACATGAACAGTTTTATGTCATTATAAATAGGTGGGTGACGAACACTGATTTCAGTGACAAATTCTACAATTAGTAAAGTTAATTTGCTGGATTTCTCAGGAAAATAAAATAACACTACCAGTTTCTATTTGTATGAATTTATTGTATAATTAAAGACCTAATAATATGAATGATGACCCTTCATAAACTTTCCGTTCAATATTCTGTACTACTGGTTTCTGAAATGTGTTCAAATGTAAAATACACACACACACACACAAACCCAGCAGCACAGAACACAGTGACTTGGAGCGCCAAAGAACTCAGCCAATTATCCAGAGTGTCAGTGAAGCAGCTGGACACCTGTCATTAGGCCCTGCTGCCTATACCAGGGAAAAGGAAAAAGAATCTGTCACACCAGTGACACTCCAGCGTGGATGGAGCAGTCAGGATGAGAAAGTGTGTGAGAGAGATGGTGGGAGAGAGAGGGAGAGAGTGTGAAAGCAAGACATTGTAGCTAATAGTAATAGCCCTAAGTTTAGACTAAAAAAAATCAGGTGAAACCTTACATGGCACATTTCACGCAGGATGATCAGTTTGATGATCAATAAAATTTGAAAATAATGTTTGGTAACAATTAAAAGCAGCGGGCTCAAACGAAGCTAACATTGTGCACTGCAGATATAGTGAATGTGACTTAAACCAAATGCGCAAACAGAGGCCTGTTAAACAGTAATTAAGCATTCACAGGTGGACATACAGCGAAAATGTGATGGCGCAATCACAGCTACCCAATCTATCTGCACCGGATGTCCTCTGGTTACAGCCACGCTAGCCTATCTCATCATCAAGTTTAATGTCCCAGTGCCTCACTGAGGCTGTGGATATGGCAGCAGACATGAGCTTATTAAAGCTGTTATCAGCTGGGGCCAGTGTGTAAATCATTCTTTACATTGGCTCACTTGTGCTACACACATTGGCACAAGTGAGCACACATCAGCAGGCAACACACCGCTCGGAGCTACAGTGACCTGCCTTTGGTTCTTTTCCATTGTTCATTTAATACAGTTTAATGCTCATTTGGGTAGTTTTTTATTTTTATTTTTTTGTACAACTTAGTTTAAATTTAATAGGTTATTTCACAAGTTTTTAATCTAGTCTCCACCTCCTTGTACTTGATCCTCTTGGGATTACACTTTCACCCTCAAGGGAATGAATGCACTTTGACCCCTGATCTTTTTGTGTTTGCATTAAATGTCACTGATTGTCTGCTTAAGTAAAATAAAGACTCATCAGAGCAGGTCTACTGCCAGAGAACAGTTCAGTGCACTAAATTCACTCAATGAGAAAGGAAGTTCCTGTTTCAGGACTGTATGTGCTGAGATCGTGCCTACTCACTGGGCAGCTGCCCATACATTTAGATTACATAGCCATAACACAGCTGAGGAAACCAGGGCCCAACCAACTCAACATCACAAGGAGGCTAAATTAAAAAGACCAGCCATGTGCACAGTTTATTTCACTCCAAAATATAGGTTCACTCTCCAAGATTAATCCTTTGAACATATGTGAAACCTTCAATGTTCCAAGAAGCTGTGCCAGTTTGTGCTGTGACCTCTGAATTTTGATTAGATTTGGAGGCTACAAGGGGCTAAAATGTCCTGTATTTGAAAAGTAACTGGAAATGTAAATTAATTTACCTTTCCACCCAAGCAACACTTTTAACAATTAGTTTTTTTTTCTGCCAACAAAAAAATACAGTAATTTCTCAAATTTGGCAGAATAATTCTTGAACGTTTACAAACACATTATCCCCCCTCCCCCATTTCTATCACTTTCACAAAAGATCACAAATAAGTTACTCATTTTGAAAAAAATTTTCTCCAAAATAAATCTAAAGAATCTCATTTATTACCATCAATGCAGATCAATACTTTAGCCACAATAAAGATTCAAAGCTCTGCATCCTTTGAATTTGTTCCCAGCATCGCCGAAAGATATGAAACTGCACAGTGGGATCTGGCAGAGCCTGAGTCGAGCCCGCTGCAATGGCAGCGGAGTGTTTCTGGGCGCACCATCTACTCTCCAGAGCAAAGCAGGCCTCTGCGGATGCTCTGCAGACCAGCGCCGTTGTTCACAACGCACATAGCGGGGGGGGAGGGGGGGTGTCCTGCAGGCTGGGGCTCTGAATCCAAACACATGGGACCCAAACCCTCCAAGAACATCCATCTTCCCTGGCACCCGGTCTCAGGAAAGCTGCCACGCAGACGGAAAGGCCAGGCCGGTAATGGTCTTTCGGGCTGAGGAGGAAATGGCAAACCACACGGGCGAAAGGAAGAATAACCGGGAAATGCCGGGGAGGATTGAACAAATCTGCGCAGCTAATATGCTACCGTGGAGTGTTTCCAGGAAGAAACACAGGAAAACATTATCTGGAAATAAATAAGTCGTGACAATCACTCCATCACATGCTGGTCCTCACTCATATCTGTCTTACGATGCTGATTGTATTATAGAATAGCAGACCATTCAGCAAGCTGTCTGCGGGATTTCTGTGGACACACATTACAAATGGAACAATATCAGTGTGCATGGAATTGCTGTTCTCACCAAACATAAATGTGATTATCCTGATGTCAGCGTAACAGGAAATGCTTATTGGAATGGCAAAATATGTCATTCGATCCTGCTATGGAAAAACAGAAAATAACAAAAAACATTTTTTTCTGGTCATTTCTGTTTTATTTCATTTGTAAAAGTCAATGTAGGAAGGGGAAATGACTGCACACTGCTTAACGCGGGGAAAAAATAGAGAAGCAATTACTAACTTACCAAACTAGCGTGAGTTTGTGTATGCTCTCCCTCTCTCTTTCATGCACTCCCATATGCACAATAAAAAACCCAGTATTTATTTTAGCTTCACAATTCCCATTATGTAGCCTAGCATTAAGCTTGTAAAATAGCTTTACTCTTCTAATGGTTACAACATTTAGAACTGTTACAGCAAGGCTGCTCACACTGTTCAGTTGTTTGATGAGTGCAGTCTTTGGTTATTCCAGGTATAATTTCTCCTTGGAAAATCTTATCTCTTGTATGTAAGGTTTTTCTTTGCCCTTCTGGAGACTACCCAAAGTTCCCTGGAGCAGCTTTTTACAATCCAGTGCCTCAATTCAGTCCCTAACTTACACCAGTCCCACTTCAGTCATTGTTTCTGCTTGGTATAACAAACTCATAAATGCTAAGAATACCCATTTCTGTATGGCTTTTAATGTGAGTCAAGATGAATTATGATATTATTTGCATTTTGAATACTGTTTATGTTCCAAAATGTACCTCGAGCAAAGACATATAATTTTTTTGTATTTATCTGTTTATTTTATGTAGCATGTTGTGGAAACAAATACACTGTTTTTCCTGTTTTTTAAGGAGGACCTACAAACAGATGCACCCACACTTCCTGCACTTCATACCTGAGTTTTGACCAAGTGGATCACAAACGTGCTCAAAAAGGCTGTGCAAGGATGGAATGAGTCCATGTCCACCCCAGCACAGCAAGCCAGCGGTACATAGTCTGCAATTCAATTATGCATTTTTCATGCATGTATTTTGTAGGTCATAGTTTTCCCTGCTTATTCAAAGATTTTAAAAATGTAATGTTTTTTTTTTTTTTGTGCTGCTGTGGAACACTGATTACTTAGTGTTACTAACTTTTTGACCCATCTCCCCTTTGAGACAATAGCCTGACACCATGTTGGTAGGTGATGCCACTACACAAATTAGAGCATTCCTCATTCTCTTCATTACGTCCAATTTAAAGCCACACATCACTCAGAATTCAAGCTCTGAGCCCTCAGTACCCTTGCATTTGCTCATCAAGGGGAATCCACATGGTTAGGTTTCCATTTCTCAGCGTTTCAAAAATGAATTTGAAAGAACAATGTCAAGGCCTGCTTCCACATATACCATAGGCTATAATTTAAAGCACTCCTTTAATAGTCCCAGTGTTTGTAATGAACCTTTGGTTTCCCAGGAGCAATGGTTCACATTGCACCCTCTAATCAGCTGCCATGTTCTTCTGGCCCTCCACCAGTAACCAACAGAAAACAGGTAGCAATTACTATCAGAACATATCCACACTGTTCTGCTCTCTGCTAGTGGTAACTAATAACAATCTCAGAGGGGGAAATTCTAGCCCTGTGTTAATGTCTTGCCACTTATGAGTGCAAGGCCTAAGCTACATTGTGGATGCAGGTTTATGCTACAAATAGCCAGTTATGCAAGTTGAAAATCAACTATGTCGCATATGGTCCATTGTACAACAAGAAACCTTCCAAGAAATGGTTTCCTTTTCTTGCAAATGTTGCCAACTGAATCGCCTGCAGAATTTTTGAACACACCACATGGCTTCTGAAAAATGAAACACTTTATACACTGAAAATGTTGCCACATATGGGTGTCAAGAAACTGTCAGAAGACAAAAGGGGGATAACATACTCAATCCCTTGCCAAAAGCTAAAAAAGAATTGCCAACATTAGAAAGCACCCCATTTAAAATCTGGTGGAATCTGGAGTTGAGCAAACCTGTGGGTGTGCCAAAAACTTACTTCTAAGTGGGCCAATAACCTTATGTAATACTCAGTCAGTTGTTAGGCTAGTTATATCATTTTAGCATTATCTAAAATCATTGCATTGTAATGTAAATTAAATTAAAATGAATAAAAAGGAATTTGGGAACATAAGCGCAATATGAAATGCTTTTATATATCCTGTGCACACATTGCAAAAATCCAGAAGGATAAAAATATATTTTTGGGATTCATGATTGCTGCCTTCTTTCTCATTAGGTACACATAGGTAATACATGTATCAAAATTTGGCCCAAATTGCAGTCGTGATGTCTCCTACTGATGTTGTTTATTTTCATTTCAGTGGTCTCAGTTCTTCAGGTATTACCAATGTCTCCCCCAGAATACTGTTTCCTCTTTATTTCTATTGCAGGTTATTGTATAAATTACCAATTAGCAAGCCAGGAATAGCCAGGGCAAAGCAAGTCTTTTCTTTATACCACAGCAACTGAGAACTTGCAGGAAAATTACAAGTAAACTAAGAGCAGTTGCAATCTGAAACTAGAATTCTGGTTGACATTTTGCACCAAGTGGCTTAAACAAATTGTATATATAAAAAAATGCATCTAAAGCAGAATTTCTGAGGTAGATGCTTTCTTACATAAATAAAAAAATGTAAGGTTCAAAAATACAATGTTGCGGCAAACAGCACTAAGCTTTACTTGGTAGTCAATACTTGACTGAAAAAGTTTTTTTTTTTTTTTTTTTTTTTTTAAGAATTCTGTTCATTTCCATGACTAAGGCAATGTTCTGTCTTAGCATGGGTATGAGAAGAAACAGTGGTTCACGGTCTAAATGTTAACCATCATCCCACTGCTTGGATGGCAGAAGGAAAGGCACTTGCATATAACAGGTCCACATTTAAAACAAACAAAACAAGTATTTTTGGTTATGATAGTTGATTCAAAAATACCTAATTAAAAATACTGCCAAAAAGCTATTTTAGGTGAGGAAGGCAGTGAGTAATTCACAAGTTCTGACATTCAGAGATGGTTTATTAGAGAATATATATCACAAGACAGTCTTCATTGTTGTGGGAGATTTCAACCCCTGCAACCTTAGGATAGCACTCCCCAAATACCTCCAACATTTATCCTGTAACACCAGGGATGAGCATGTTTTGAATCACTGTCATACTACCATTAAGAGGGCTTACAGATCTCTACCGGGACCCCCATTTTGGAAAGTCTGACCATGTATCAGTGCTTTTACAAACAGAGGCTCCAGATCATCAAGAGCACGAGTAGAACTATACAGAGCTAGACTGAGGAAATTCAGCTTGTTAAAATCTAAAATCTAACCTGTCATGAACAACATCCCAACAATGTAAAAACTTTGTAGTCACAACTTTCCAACTTTGTTAACATGTAATATTATAAGAACATTCTTGAGAAAACCGTATTGTAACCTGCCAATAAAGAACATCCCAACAATGTTGTAATAATGTTGCAGTCAGAATATACAATCTTTGTTCACATGTAACAGGGACGTTCTTTAAAATTTTTTAAAAAAAACATACTGAAACTGGCATGTACAGTAAGTAGTAAAAGTCTTCTGACCCATTCCAGTTTGCATATAGACTAAACAGATCTGTCTCAGATGTGATCTCTCTGACTAGTAACACTGCCTTAGAAAAAACACCTGGACAAGAGGAAAATATATGGGTACATACAGTATGTTGTTTGTAGACTACAGTTCTGCTTTTAACACAAGTATTCCTTCAAAACTGGTCATTAAACTGAGGTCACTGGGTATTGATAATACTGTTGGAAGCTCGATTTTAGTTTTTTTTACCTGGTAGACCACAATCGATTAGAATAGGTAATGTGCAGTCCTCCACACTCTTCCACTGGCTCATCACAGGGATGTCTCAAGTACATTACTGTATTGTCTATTCACCTACGACTGTCCTGGCATGCACAGTAGCAACTGCATTACTGAGTTTGCAGATGACACCACTGTTCTCAGTCTAATAACCAATAACAAAGAGTCAGCCTACAGAGCTGAGAAGCAGAATCCTGTGCTGTGGTGCGGGACTTGAATGTCATAAATTGTTTATTGCTCATTTCAGGAGAATTACCGTAACACACACTCCCATAACTGTAAACGGGACAGGTGTTTAGTTGAGTAAACAGCTGCAAATTCCTTGCAAGTCATGCAAATCTGGGGCTCTAACACCGGTATTCTTAGACATAAAGCAGAATCTCTGTTTTCTTTCTTTTTTTATGGAGGTCATGGAGCTGGTCTGTAAAAGAACAGAATGACATATAAAAATGACTACACTAAGCACGCATTGCTGTACATTGTCATTCATCTGTTTCCCCTTTGACTCTCCCATGGATACTGAGGCCCTGAAGGAGCAGAGGTAAAGGTACAGATCCATCAAACCATGGATTAGAGAAGGATGTTACTCAAGCTTACAGCAAAATAATAGCAGGTGATGTCTGAGCCCAGAGCCCGGAGGCATCACACGCATGCACACATGTAGACCTAAAAACTGCATCTGTTTCCATACGGAAAACAGGAATTAAGGGACCTGACTGGTACATTTGTGACTGACTGGTATGTATAATTTAAATATATAATACACAATAAATAGTAAAAAAGCAACAAACATGTGCACCATCCCAAGTGTAATGCCAAATTGCTACTTTATTGACTGAATTTTCTGTGCATACTGTTTATACTAGTATTACAATCCTCACCTGAACACTGTTGATAATTTTTTTGTTTTTTAGATTTTAAAACATTTCAGTCAGGACAACTCATGTATTTCGATTAAATATACTAATGAATATGTAAAGTAATTCAATTTGGTTTGCTGCTGAATGGATCTGCTTTAGGAACATTTACTTGAGGTAGTGCATGCACCAGCGTGCACTAACCTATCAAACAGGGATCACTATAAATATCCCCTACTAAACAACAGGTGGAAGTTGGGGTGGTAGAGGGTAGCACAATTCTGTGAGCTGCAGCAAACGGAGCATGCAAAGAGCAGCGCAGGAAATGAGCAGCACCACCTGGATCAGACATTGGCCATGATAACATTATGTGGTAGTGTACAGCAGAGTGCCTGCTGTTTCCTGAAAGACCATATCGATCTCTGTCCAGCATGGAGACGAAACACAAGATGTGAGCCTGGACCAGACATTGGCCATACTAACATCATGTGATAGTGAACTGTGAGTACAACAGCGCACATGCTGTTAACTGAACATCAGGAAGTCCAAAAATTGATATCTCAAGTTAACCACTGCACCAGGTGACGCCAGGCTCAGAAAAGGACATAGTACTACATACGGCTACTTTTGCTTAAGTCAGTGCCCAGCAACCACCAGAAATATATTTAATTTATTAAATATAGTAGCAAAAGCAATTGGCAAATGTTAGCAGCACATGCACGCATATTTAGATGCTCATGAGCTTAATTAATGCCCTCGCTATTGCATCTAGTGTAGCGTTCAAAAGCAGCAGATAACTGTTGCCATGAGTGTGGCTGTGTGAAATTCAGGAGCTGCCACGGTAGCTGCACCGATCCTGAAGGAGTGGGCAATCGCAGCCCACTGCTTTGGCACAGAAGATGGCGTTTAGTGCAGAACCAGAGGCTGAACAAGCATTGCTGGCATCGGTCATGAACACAGGCTCATGAGAAACAGCATAGCAAAGAGGAAATTGAAGCCTGCAATAATGATTTCGAGAGAGAGAGAGCTGCATTTTACGAGACTGAAAGCACTTAAAGCAGTACGAAATCACAAACCATGGGAATGTTAACCCGGAGAGGTGAAACAGAAAAGGCAGCAGAGAAAGAGAAGGACCGTGCAGAGTCATGGGGCTTCAATGTTGATTTCACTATCCCTGACCTCATGCAATTAGCAGCAGGATGCAATAAGGGTACGTTTACACTGCCTGGCAAAAGTGACCCAATTCCACATGTGGCAAAGATTGGATATGTATCATGAGTATGAAAACAGGAAAAAAGCACACGGAATTATATATATTCAGATCTTTTAGGGCCACATTCATATGTGGAAATAAATCCGATGGGAATCCGATATCTGGCAATGCGACTCATCTAAACGTAGAGATTGTAATTTCCCGATCATTGCGATTCACACGTGATTAAAAATGTGATGTTCTCATACTTCATACTACTGCTAAAAAAGGTCTTGTGAAAAACATGTAATTTGCATATCATTATGCTCGTCTTCCATTGCAACGATAGACTATGGAAATTGGCAGCATTCCCTGTGCAATGCGCACAGCTCTTAAAGGGAGTGAAAAGAGGTCATGTATACTGTAATTTAAGAGATTTGATTGTGTCAAATCAAAATGTCATCTACATACCAAAATCCATTACCACAACATTTTTTTTTCTAAACATGATAATTAAGATTTGTTAATTTATGCCCAAGATAATCTTGCATTATAAAGAACCCTGTCTAAAACGTTTTTTGTTTTTTTTTTCATTATTTTGTTTGTAGGTGGTTTAATGATGTAAGTGTCCAGAGACGGTTGTGTGCTTCCATGTGTAGCTTCTAAAAATAAGCAATACAATATGTGTGGGGGCTGTGTGGAGCTTCAAATGGCACTGAGTATAAACCACACAAGTTTAGTTAGACAGGGATGGAATACAGAAGGAAAAATTGCATAAGCACACAGTTCACTCTGGAGGTATCTTCCATGCAAATAACTTTATTAGGAAGCACTGAATACAAATACAAAGACCGGAATACAAAGACTGTGTTAGTGCTGAATCCAAGCCAAAGTACTCAATTTGAGAATGTGCATGGGTGATAAGGGTGTCTGATAACTATTTTCATTAAATAAATGAAATAATAATTTAAAAAATGTTTTTTGTTTACTCAGTTTCCCATTGCCTAATATTACATTCTGTCTAAAGATCTAAAGTCATTCAGTGTGACAAATACGCAATAAGAGAGGAAATCAGGAAGCGGGCATGGAAACTTTCTCATGGCACGGTATCTGTGTAAGTGACATCTCAAAAACTTTAATTCAGTTTCACACATTCATTTTTGGTGAAACAAAATGATTCTGCAAGCCATTCAATTAACAGCATTTTAAATGAGTTATAATTAAATCTAATTCACTGTTGGATCACCCCGTGACTGTTTGATACTCTGCATTTGAAACAAGAACAACAAGTAGAGAGCATTTTGGGGCAATGTCATATACAGTGCTGGGACCAAATAAACCCAATTACCATAAGATGCGCCCAAATACAAATATATTGACAAATTACAGCATTTCACAAATTTTTGAAATATAATTGCTAATTAACAAGCACGATATTTGGCCAGGTTAAAAAACTGCAGTGGCAAGACCCTAAAGTTGAATATATAATCAGTTTAACATATCCTAATTTCACAGGCAATGAGTAATCACAGATAATACTGGGGCACCTTTTTAAAAGTTCAGCTCACATTCAGCTCAACGATCATCACATACTGTAAACATGGCTGTAACTTTCAATGCATTAATAGCATGACAACTGGTGTAAACTACTTGGGGTGGGTATTGGAGTGCAGTGATCTATTGGGGAACAGATTGCAAAGACCCCTAAGTGAGGTCTACAGTAAGGATTTTCATAAATAGAAAAAGCATTTAATTATTTAAAAAAGGCACATATTGGAACTTGAATATTATAAACTGAGTTCTACATAGAGACAGCAGGATACAGGGCCAGTAAATTTTAAACATTTATGACTACATATTTTGTGCATCACTAATTTATTATTGTGAATTATTAATCATTTACAAGATTTTTTTTTTTGGATTTTTAATGTAAATATCTTTATTTTATCATAAAAATGAATATAAATATCTTCAGAAAAACTCAGATCAATGAATCTATATTCCCAGACCATGCTGGTTTATTTTTTTATCAAAAGTTGTAGTTCTTCACTGGTTCCCACTGGTTAAGGAGTACACTGCTAGTGTCCAGAATTCAGTAGAGAAACTGGCTCTAATGCATCCTTTACAATTCC
Source organism: Anguilla rostrata (assembly GCF_018555375.3). Lineage (NCBI taxonomy): Eukaryota > Metazoa > Chordata > Actinopteri > Anguilliformes > Anguillidae > Anguilla > Anguilla rostrata. The sequence continues at coordinate 11,841,746 of NC_057941.1, read as the reverse complement.
AACTACCCTAATACATATGCCAGTCAGGTCTGGACAACTACAGTTTTGGAACAACTTGGCTTGATGTAATAAATGGTGACTGTCTCTCTGGTAAAAGCACAACTGGAGTGAAGTGAATTTACCTCAGATTTCCAACAGAGATGAGATGATGATAATTCAAACTCTTCTGTAACAACAACAAAGCCAAGATACGAAAAAGCCCATCATGTTGAGAAACTACAGTAATGTCAGCCATTGCTTTGACAACAAATGGTAAGATTATTATTAACTACTTATCAGCTACAACTCCCCATTCAGGTGAAGCTCGCATCAAACAGCTATCAACTGTCAGTGAGTTAACAGCTCCATAATTATTTACCTCGTCAAACAAACATTAGTTTATGAAATGTATTCCATTCTGACAAAATGTTGGTAGTAAGAAAGACATGCAGGTGCAAAGTTAGAGCCCTTAAATAGAGCCCTCAAAAGGATGTAAAGCTATAGCCCAGCTCTTGACTGCTGTTCCAGTCTTTGCGATGTATGCTACAAAGAGATAAAACCACAGTTCAAACCGTTGCTTAGTATACAAGAGAATCATTTCAATATAAAAGCTGCATGTCCAAACTCAGAATGACGTTTGAGAATTATTAAAAAAGAAAAGGACATTTGCAATTCCCCACGTGGTTTCTTGTACAAGATATTTTTATATTTAAAAGTGGACTCCAAGAAAAGAAAAACACCATCTCCGCTAATGGTTGATGTATTGTGCTTTCCTCCATGCAAATTATAAATGGGGACACTTTGATCCACATTGCCATCTTCAACAGTATATTCAAAAGTAGAAAATCAGTACCACTGATATATTCATTTTCATCATGTTTACTGCCCTAATTAATAACCTGTTTTTGGTTACACAGCAAAATGTTTTTTATTTTTTTAACAAAAAAAAAATTGATTTCACCCTTTGACAATGACGAATGACTCAGCGAAGCAAATCCTCCCTCTGCTCTACAAAATACCTTTTGAACACAATCTCCTGTTTTATACATTTCCCATACGGTAACACATATTGCAGGCAAATCCAAAATGCTTTAAGTTGTGTGTGTTCTCTCACTGGCTGTCCTGCTGTACCCTGCTCTTAGATGCCCTTTTAAAGGGCTTCTGAAAGAAACGTAATTATACTCAGTTATAAGGCCGCAGAAATAATTCCCTGCCCGCCACATGTAAATGCATACATTTCAAGCATCTTATGAGGGCAAAACCATCTGAATATATAATAATGGATAGAAGTTTATAATCCACTGTGAGAGTTAACATTTACTCTGAAGAATAGAGGGCAGGCACAGCACTGAAATCAATTTAACTGAGATTAGTGGAGCATTAACATATCAATAATGAAACAGCAATACTTTCTGATAACACCCATTCTGAGAGGGACCAGTACATTAAGATAAAGGGCTAGAGCATAATTTTGTTATTATATTAAACTTTGCTTTTAATATAGTTTCCCAGTTTTAGTCAGTGAGACAGTTCTCACTTAAATTGAGGGTACATTTGCCATCCAAACTGTAGGTGTGCCGTGAAGTGTCTGTATATGAAATGTGCTTGGATATATTACTCATTCTGTGAAACAAATACATGTAGGTCATGTAGGTCATAAACAAATTATTACTGAACTTATTGCACGTTACTCTACTTGCACTGACACGACCCACCACGACACATTGTGGATTGCACTTGGGTTGCACTGAAGTAGAGCTCAATGATTTCTCTTCCAGCTGTCACATCTATCATCTTGGCATTTCCACAAGGTGCTAAACTGAGATTTGACACCTGTGATAATCCAAGGCCTAATGCTCTACACCTATGTTGGTGAAATACAAAAGTGTCAAAGGGAGATATGTCACTCTTAAAGGATTTTCATCAGGTGTTTCTGCTTTTACAATTTGTGCAATAATTAGAGCCATTAATGGAAGTTCTTATGTAAGCAATAACATAATGCACACATTAAAATTCAAGATTGGGGTAGCGGGGTGGCATAATGGTTAGGGAACTCACTGGCCTTGTGACACTGAGGCAGCAGGTATGTACCGTATAAACAGTACAGTACAAATAATGGAAACACTTAAAAACATTTATCTCTGCCCTTTCTTTTTTGTTTCGCTTCTTGGGGCCATTTTCATCTGTAAAAATGTATTTGTATTTGTCTTGACCATGAGTGGTAGCAGCATTATGTGATGTGAGGCAGGGCTGGGGGTGGCCACTGCTCACGTGGTGGACAGACAGGACAAAAAAAAACATAAAGTTTGGCTTACCGCCTTCCAAAACCACAACAAACTGGCATGCCATCTCTCCATGCCATCCCCAGCCCCCAAACACATCTCTTCTAGGCCTAGGAGCTAGGCCTCTTACAGAGCCCATAATTAGGTAATAGGCCACAGCTCATGTGATTACAACGAATCACAGCTGCCACCATGCCTGTCTGGAGGGCTGGTGCTGCCCCCTGGTGGACAGCACCCACATTTCCTTCCTGGCACCACAATGACCATCAGTAATTGGAAGTAATGCATGCAAGCCAAATATCCAAAATTAAGATACATTAAACTTCTCAATTATGTTGGTATGAATGAATACAAATAGGAAGGTGTAATGATTATTAGTTCTTCTACTGTCTTCTACAGTCCACAGAAGACTTCATGAACAGAACTGCAAAGGCTACACTGCAGGATGCAAACTACTAGTTAGCCGCAAAAACAGGACGGTCAAGTTAAGGTTTGCTAAGAAGTACCTAAAATACCCTGTGAGTTTTGAAAAAGGGTATATATTTAAAAGTTAATTCCAAAAAAAGGAAAGCACCATCTCCACTAATGGTTAAGCTTGAGCTAGTGCTACTAGCCATAGTCCATCTAAAGTTGGAGTTACCATTCTTCTCTTGTCTGCATTAGTCATGCAAGACCAACACAACTGTTTTTATTATTCACAGCTAAACTGTGTTTAAAAGCATGCCATAGTAAAGCACATGCCCTCAGCACCTGTGGACTTATCTTGACTTTAAATGAGTGAGTCTACAGGAGCATCTTCTCAAGATTATTATCAGAAGCCTTTGATACCTAATTATAAATCACACAGTGTAAATATGCACATTTTATATATACACCCAGAGGCTCCATATGATGGGGGAGATGAGGGGTGGAGCTAGGATGATTCGAAAAGGCTCTTTGAATCATGACAGGAGTGGTGGGGCCCAATGTGAGATCTTTTCATGAGGCCCAAAATTATTTGCGGTGTCCCTACATACAATGAGGTTACGAGGCACAAAAATGTTAGCAACAGAAACAGAAAACCAGTGACAGCCCCTCGGCACATGCAACGTTTCTGTTTAAGGCTCACAAATGACATCAAACCTTAATTCCTATGATAAACACGTTATTATAAGTATTTTGCATAAGTACATTCGGCTTAGTTGTACAATAAAATGGTTATGTAACTGCAATTATACTGCAGCACGCAAGCACTTTTGACAAAACAGTCAATTGAACAAGTCCAAAATACCACTGAAATCCAAAACTCACTTTTCTATCCTGAGGTTCAACAACTCAATTGTTCTAGTGTACATAATTACTCCATATCTAAAATAAACAGCAATAATTTGGGTTTAGGCCTTTTTAAAAGGCTTACATTTATATATTCATTCATCAGCCAAAAATACTGCTGTTTCTGTCACAAATTAGTTTACACTTCAGCATTGCTTTTCTCTTGAAATTCATCAAGGGGAAATTCACATAGGCATTTATAGACATGGTTTTTATGACATATAATACATTTAATAATACAATGTTCAGAAAATAGCGTCAGGGAGGAAGGAAGTTCATACAACTTTCTTTCAAACTAAATATTGTTTCAGCCGAAGTGAAGACGGAGTAGATGTCTGTTTTGGGGATTTGATTAGAATGACTGTACTTTTATTCAGCATACAGATTGACAATGGGCTCCAGAGGCCCCATATCTTACTCAAGTGTTTAATCACGTACAGTGATGTAGCTTGGCCATGAATATACATATCATTAAAATGTAAACCAGTCAAAAATATTTTTTTAAATGGCCGGTGAGTGCATGTCCATTCACTCTACAGTGACATTCTGTATATGACCAATCCCTTGGTGTACAGGTATTGTAGTTATTGTTAGTGCAGTGACCTCTATTCAAGAACTCTCTGTAGATTTATAGTGGTACATGTCTAGTAGGGGTGCAACGGTACAACCTGATGATGATATGCTGCAATAGTGATACTCTGAACAATGATATGATTCTTCATTTTGATACATTTCTTAACTCTTAATTTATAATGATATGATTCACATGAATTGCTTTCAATTGTATGTGACCACTAGATTTGGCAGATTCTCACCACCCCGCCAGCACTCAAGAGATCACCAAAATAACAGACAGTATAACTTTCAAAGTTAAAGACTGTTTAACTTCAGTGACTCAATTTTCAAGGATAAAATGTCAAGTACATTAACGATTTATTTCAATAAAAATCGAATCATACATGTCACACGCAGTTGCCCCGCAACATTTACATCGCGATGCACTGATGCCTCAGTGTTTCTTAATACCCTTAATGCCTAGCATACAGTAGCAACAGTGACCTGCACACTGACACTATTATTTCTTAAGTACTGCAGTCAGTGATATAGCTGAAGAATTGCCCATTAAATGTTCATCACATAATAAAATGAACTAATAGGCAACAACATTTATTTCTGTAAAGCATTCATATGTAAATGTGTATGTCTTCAACCCGCAGAATGGCTTTGTTGCATTGTGTAAGCCAATCTATCGACCCAGCAAAAATTTCCCTCTAATTAGAAAATGAAACAAATCCATCAGAAATCTTGTTTCCCTGCATTATTAGTGCCTCCACCCACCCTCATCTATATATAGCTATGACAGCCTACATCCTGGACTTGATCCTGTTATTTAACATCCTTTGGAAAAAAGGATGTAAATTAAGATTTGGGCCTGGAATTTCTACTTGGAAGGGAAAGACATAACTGTCGACAATCTCCAAAGCCCAGAGGTCTCAGAGCCTCTAGAAGAGAGGTGTTAAACACTACAAAAGTGTTTCAATTTTCAATGACTACACTCCATGAGGTATGAGTAAACATTCTGATCTCCATTTAAACTGTATTGCAACCTATGTCGTCACATCAGCTAATTATGTATTCGTGCAACAAAACTGGTCGCTTATCTGCAGCTGGCTAATTTTTCATGCTTTCGTCTTGGAGGGGCCATCTTATTTATTTACTTACTAACCACGGCAACATCAAAGTGTCTCTCTGGCAGTTTGGCATGCAGAAAGTCTAAAAAAAAATGCAATTGGATATACTGATCCAAAGACCAGGTCAGGAGATCAACGTATATACTGACTTGGAACTGTATATGTCATGCTATTATCTGTTGCCCACTAAAGTGTGTGACCCTGGACGGTGACATTCGACATTCCGATCCTCAGAACCCAAACACCTGCCTTCCATCAACTACGGCTTTTGTTTGACAGTCACAGTTATTGCATCTTTTCCCTGTATTCCGATGGCAAAAAGTGCAATACATCCACATTTGTACATTGTTAACCACAATACCACAAATATGAAAGTGACTAATTCATTTTATCATGCTTGATAAATTTTGCTTTAAGGGATATGTTTCTGTACGCACAGTTGGGCCCCCTTACTAGTTAAGATGTGCAGATAAAGGTTATCAGATACGAGCCTCCATACAGAAAATAGGCGGATGTAAAAATCACCATACACCTCACAAGAGTACAAAGCGCCCCACTGTAAACACATACAGTATAAGACCATAGAAACAAAGGTTACACAACTCTATATAAAAAAATTGAATTGGCTGAGGCATGGATTAAAGCAACATTTGTTCTTACTGTAACTTGGTTTTAGATTTAAATGCAATATTCATGGTTTTCAGCTTAAACACAGTTTGAAAAGCTAACTCGATTATTTGGCGATATATAAAATAAATTGTTTGTGCGTCAAATTTTATGACAAATATTGATTCCATTGTGGCCTACTTGATTGAATTATCGCGGCTTTTGTACCATCATGAGCATTTACAAATGAGCTGTTTACATTACTAACAAAACAACAAACAACACCACTGCAGTGCTAAAGTATAAAGCTGTATATATTTTGTATTTCCCCTCAATCCATCCATCCATTATCTATACCTGCTTATCCTGGGCCGGGTTGCGGGGGGTGCTGGAGCCTATCCCAGGATGCATTGGTCAAAGAGGCAGAAATACACCCTGGACAGGTCGGCAGTCTATCGCAGGGCTTTCCCCTCAATACATTAGTTAATTATTGCTCAGAGAAACAGCACATTATTTTGGAAGTATCTGCATATGAATGATCAATTGAATAAACTGGCTTAGAAGAGACTTTTGGAAGTGAAATAAACAACGACTGGTAGTATAAAAATGTGTGTGAAGATGGTGCATGAACTTGCTGAACTACAGTACATTCTATATTTAGAAATTGTTAGAGGCTGCGAGAGTACCTGATTTAAAAAAAAAAGATGCTATGCATGGAAAGCTGCTTAAAAAACTGCAGGAGGAGAGGGAATGGGGAACATTTCTGAGACTCACCAACAAACACACACACACACACACACACAATTTTGCAACACATATCTCACCAACTCCAAATTAATCTAACAAAAGCACATTCCTGGTGTGAAATCTGCTAATGCATTATTACTCACTAGGGCAGTTCAGTTTAGAGACCATAATGCATTTAATTAATGAAATTTACATATTATCACAGAAATAGTACACAAAAGAGACACAGGAGTAGGTGAAATCATTTATTTCCATCATCACTCATCTCAGAAATGAATTTCGCATTGTAACAAAACCTTAAAACATGGCTTTAGAATAAAGAATACAATGTGAACTATTGCAATCTCGGTCTTTGAATCTAGGAAATTGTGCTTTACTTCTTTTTAAATTTGCACGTTTACACAAGTCTAACAAGTACACATTTTTGTAAAGGACGTACATTGCACCATGGCTGAAAAATACATATGGCTGAAAAATAAACATGGATATTGATTCATAGAGGGGGATGGGATTTTAACAGAACAATAATTGATAATATGAGAAGTGGTGACAGTAAAATAATACTGTTAGATATTAAAACAGTAACTTTTCAGGAGTGGGCAAACTTTTCAAAATAAGACAAGCTAAAAAAAGGTAACTGGGGTAATAATGGTTATTACCAAAGGAACTGGAAAATATTGTGGGTTTGATTCCTAGCTTGGATGATGCAGTTATAGCCGTGAACAAGGTACTTAACCTGAGTTGCTTCAGTAGTCTATCCAGCTGTGTAAATGGATAGTTTGTAAAAGTGTCACTTAAATAAGTTGCTCTAGAGAAGTGAGCCTGCTAAACTAATTGCTGATTTCTGCCCATTTCTGAGAGTCAGGCAGGCACTGATTAAGATTTCAGAATATTCTACTGCACTCACACTCATTCTAATCATTCCACTTTGTTCAAAATTTAAGAAAATTAAGATTAAATCTGAAACAGATGAGGGAATGCACAGCAACATAGTTCTTAAGACTAATTTCACACAGCCTTATTTCAAGTCACCAACCCTATAGACGTGTAATTAGTGGTATAATTAGATGTGCCAGGCTCTTTTCTTCTTTTTTCCACTGTACTTTCCAAAGACTGTATATTGTCAGGTGTTCTGAATGGTAGCTCATGGATTCTGTGTTATTTTATACTTCACCAGACAAGCAAATCAAGAGCAGCGCGGCTCTTGTGAGTGCTCATGTATTTTATAGAGCATGCTAAAGTGGCCAGAAAAAAAAAGAAGAAATTATTCACTTTTTATGAATTACCACATAATGATAGCATCCCTGTGGCATTGTGCTCAGCTCTTTTCAGACATTTCCTTATAGAATGAACAGCCAACTAATTTGCTTCCGGTTACTGCTTAGTAGTGACCGCATATGCCATTGTACAAAGGCTGAAAGTGCAGGGCAGGGTTTTCCACCTGAGAGAAAGAGGGTGGCACTTTTATTTTTAACATAATTAGTTAAAATTCACAACCCAAACTAAGACTATATAGCGAAGGGGTTGCTGTGCCCAATCCAATGATCATTCCTTTAGGAAGCAAAATGGATTAGGTGTAGAGACATGACGTGCAATACAGTTAGAATAATGGACAGAATTTCACCAGTTCAGTGTCCATCATTGGATCAAGTAAAGGTGAGACTGACAGAAATGTATTGAATCCTTCCAGATTTAACATCCAAACCTTGGGCTGTTGCAAATACTACAGGCCAGGCTACAATTACTGTCTCTGGGCTGGTGACAACTTGCTGAAAAATTCCCTGTCAATTATTCTCCTCATAAAAAGATTTTGACAGTGCAGATTCCACTTGTGCATGATTATATACATACAGGACATTGGATAAGCCTACGTCTAGATTGCATTAACACCATAAAGCTTTGCAGTTGAGATATGAGATGTGTATCCTAAATTACTGAATAAGTGAACATATTAAGTGAAATAATTCTAAAATAATAATCTAAAAGAACTGAGAGAACAGAAATATTTTTTCTTCCAATGAGTAGCTATTACTCAATGACAATTTGACCTGAACTGTTCAGGGCTAAGAAAAATCTAAATAGTGACTACATCACCATACAGGCCAGTATTTATCAAATTGTTGCAAAGCTGCTTAATGCAGACTGATGTTGGTTTCAGTTAGTTAGAAAAACCTGTTAAAACTTCAGGGAAATTTTGGGTGTCGGTCAGGAACAGTAGTTTCCTATGTCAACACATCTATTTCCAGAAAGGTCTGCACACTCTCGGGCCATGTCTGTGATCAGGGATTTCTGGACTTGGACATTTCCGATGAATTCATGGAATCTGCCTGCATGAGGGCCGAGGGCCATGTCTGATCATTATGCCAAGTGTCTGGACAAGAACACTCCTGTACACAAAATTATGTCTGTCTCTGACACTGCCACACATGGCAGGACACATCCAGAAATAACTAGATACAGAGAGTTTCAGATTTGTGCGCTGTGGTGTCCGCCCTGCGAAGTCAGTGTAATGCAGATTCAGACATGTGAGTACAAAGTCGTACAAAATACTGGAGCAAAAAGCCCTTTTGCCTTATTTTGGCACAGTTTCTGGCTCTTGCTCTGACTAGATCAGACCAAAAGTTGGATCCATGGCTTACATTTAAAAACAAGATGTAGACAACGAGTTGGCATCATGGCTGCCATAAGAGACTGCTGTCCTTACCAGTATCTCTATAATGGTAATGATAAAATGGACAGGGACCTGGTCTACAATGTGAAGTTTTGGACAAATGCAACAGTAATTGAGAGATACAAATGTATGCTCTCTCTAAGCTGTAATAGTCTTGGGCAATAATCAACATTGCCCTGTGAAAAGCACTTCCATCAAGATGTGTTGTCAGAAGGGTGACAAATCAAAAGAGAAACCAACATAGTCTCTTTGGCCACCACAAGCCACCAGAACAGCTTCAGTGGGCCTTGGCATAGATTCTACAATTCTCTGGAACTCTAATGGAGGGATGGAACCCCCTATTTCCAGAAGGTATTCCCTCATCTATTGTTTTGATGATGGTGGTGTAGAGCGCTAACACCTCAGTCCAAAATCTCCCATAGTTGTTGAGATCTGGTGACTGTGAAGGCCATACTGTGATTCACACCATTTTCATACTCATCAAACCACAAAGTGACCCCTCATGCCCTGTAGATGGGGGCATTGTCATCCTGGAAGAGACCACTCCTATGATGACAGAAATGTTTCATCATAGGACAAAGGTGATCACTAAGAATAACTTATTTGCAGTGACCCTTCCTTCTAAGGGGACAAGTGGACCCCAAAACATTCCAGGAAAATGCCCCCCACAGCATAACAGAGCCATGTGACCTCCTCACTGTAGGGGTCAAGCTTTCAGGCCTATACCGTCCTCTTAGTGTACGCCACACATTGACTTGCCCACTTGACGAGAATATGGTGAAGGATGACTCATCTGACAATATTACTGTTTTCCACATCTCTGTAGACCAGTGCATATGGCTTTGGCACCACTGAACTCAAATGTGCATTTGTCTTTGTAATGAGGAGTTTATGCACTGCAACCCTACAATATCCCTCTGTGTAGCTGTCGACGGACTGTTCTGACACATCCTGCACTGACCTTCTCAGTCATCTGAGGAAGAGTTTCTCCTGTTTTTCCTTACATATTGCACTAATGCACGAGAATCACATTCATTGAATTGACCGCTTTTTACAACAATTTCTGACCCTATTTATTGATGTCTTTCCCATAGATCTAAATGTAGATGTCACTTCAGTTACTGAAGCACTAGCCAGTTCAACAGTCTTTGTGACTGAGGTTCCTGCCTCAATAATGAACCTCTTTCAAAGTCACTTAGATCTTTTCTTCTTTCAAAATTGAGGTCAATGGGGCCTGCTCAGTATTTTTATACATGCCACAGACCATGATAGGATGCTAATTGCTCAATTGTATCATGCATTACACCTGTGCGAGTTGCAGCATTATTTATTCTGGTATGCACACACACAGGGGAAGTGAGATCAGGAGATTGTCATTAAAACGTTTGAATCCAGGCAAATACACCTGTTCACACAAAAGCAAAAACCATTAAAAGGTAAATAATATCTAAATAACTGTCAACTTCACAATTGAGCAATTATATAATATAACTTGCTTGAACCACTTCCGTTCAGGTCCCGACCATGTCACAGAGCATGACAGGAAGTTAATTGCTTAATTGTATCATTCAGTACACCTGTAGGGAAGCATCTGCATTTGTTATGTTTCTCCACTCATTTATTCAGGTTTTTCATTTAATTTGTCACCCATATATATCTTAAGTCAATTCAATTCAATTCAATAAACTTTATTTATCCAAGAGGGGCAATTCATTGCTGGGCAAGTCACCATTCACCAATCACCAACTGATTATACTTCATTATCACTGCCGTATTGAGTAATCCCTGTATTACTCTACTTTTGTGCGCTGCACATAAAATTAAATGATTATGCATGATTCATGTTTGGTCCTTGGACCACAAATGAAGATACATGCTTCATTTTCTAATTGATTAAAAAAAATTCCAAACAAAATAAAACATCAATTTTTAATATTGCTACAGTACATTTGTAACCTAGGATTTGTTTCTCTATTCTGTGACTTCATTAAGAAAATCTCCAGGTTCTGAAGGCTTTAACAGCTCTACTGATGAAAAATAGAGGTTACAAGTCATTTCCATAATTCGTAAATTCACCCACTTTTAAGGAACAATGGTTAATATACAGTCAGCAGTAGTAATACTGGAATATGTGGAACTCTGAATTTTGGTGACCAGACCAGAATTTTGGTGACCAGGTGCAGCATCATTCTGTTGCTGTAATCACATTAAACTGCCGGTATGATTCAACACACATCCCTTAAAATTTTCCATAATTCGTGAATTGGATTAAATGGGTCACATTCAGCTGGTCAGTTCAATGAGTCTGTTAATGCAGGCAATTGAGTTTGAGAGTCAATGTCACTCTACCTCATTTTAGACTGAAAATATTAATAGACATACTTAGGGTGTCAGTACTCCTGTAATGGAGGACGACTGCATTATCTAACACTCACAATCATTTCAAAGGAACCTAATGCAAAATGTTGTAATTCTGTCAAATAAAATAATTTTGTTATATTTAAAAATCTGCACAGGGCCTGAGGTAGATGCCGTAATAGACTTTCTGTGCTGCAGTGTGCAGTATGAAGCCTAGAAATTTGTTGATGTTAACTTGTTGATATGCAGCATTGTTAACTTTATTAATTATCAAAATATTCTTCTTTCCTTGTGAAATGTTTCACATGAAAACAGTGTCAGTACATTCATAGTATAAAGGTATTACATCAAGACATTACATACAGAAAGATTGCATGGACAGAGTATTCCATGCTTAGTTAAAACAGCTCTGATAAGAGTACATCTGGTTCCTTCTGGACTCATATTAAGTGAAAATATCACTTCAGAAATACAAGTTTCCAATACACCAAAATAAAAAAAAATGATTTGCACTGAAAACCAAAATTATTCACTAGTCCCAGAATGTTTCTTTCTCCCTCAAGGAAAAGCTGAGTGAAAGATGATTCCATCACCCCTGTAGAGCACTGAGAGAACAAAGTGAGATGAACACCTACTGGTTGCCTATTTTTGCATTGTGATAAGGGGGTTCGGCTCCAGGAAGGATGGCGTGGAGGAGTGCGTGTTGGCACAAGTCCCCTGGCACGGGCTCACTGGAGCCTACATCGACAGAATGGGGATGATCAGCCCCAGATGGGCATTCCCATGGGCCACTGGCAGTTCCGTTCCCCACAGACCACTACCCAGTCCTTGGCATCGAGGACTGAAAAGCACCCAGAGAGCAATGGATGAACACGGTGCTGGGTTACATGATCCTCCGACGTCTTCAGACCCATCTGTGGGGGAACACTTCGATTTGCGACTTGGCAGCAGGCTGACAGCTTTGTGGAGCTTGATTAAGTATGTCTGGATTTACAGAACGAGTGCTCCAGCTTCAGCACTCAACAGTCCTGCTCTGGGGCCTCCCCCCCTCCCCTGTCCCTAGAAACGATGGTCTGATGTCTGTCAAGGAGGAATATCATCCAATCAGGTGCAACTGATCTGTCTGCGGTAGGGAAAAGGATGACTACTGGCTATAATCTATGTTATCATTGACTTCTTCAAGCAATTAATTGAGAGACCTGGTGATTTAAACCATTGGCAATAATTCATCAACACCAAAGATGAAACAAGTAAGAAATATTAGTAGAAAACAGACACTACCGTATTGTTATTTCATGAAAATTATTCGTTGTCGAATTTGAGGGTTTGACTGCTGTCCAGCTGAAGCCATTTATGTCAGTTTCATGCCCTTGATGTACCAAATAATACAATGACAGGTTTCTTACCAAACAGGTCTGCAGCGAGGGCTAAAAGCTTTGTGCCTTTGGTTAAGAGATGAAATGGGCAATGACTTGAAGGGAGCTGTTTAAAGTGCCTTCTCAGCACAGGCCCTGACAGTCGTCACCCCCCCCCTCCCTTCTACCCTCATCAACACAGCACCACCGACAGCTGTGACACAAATCTCTCAGTATGACACTGTAGCAGCCGGCAGGAGGGGCTCAGGGACTGGCTGCTATGCACTCCCCAGAGAGGTGAAACTTGCCCCAAAGGAACTCATTGGTCTTCTGTCTGGGGGAACACATGGTGATATAACCAACTGTAATGCTACTGCTATTCAGGGCCAGATTAAGACTGCGTGGGCCCCACGGCAACGACAACCGTTAGGCCCCCCGCCCATTTGATAGCGCAGAAAATCATAAGTGCCAGGCTATCTCTGAATTATTGCTGCTTTCAGACAACCGTGCACGACAGAGGAGAAGCAATAGTCCAATGCACATGAACGCAGAATCCAGGGTGCTTAACAAGACACGTTCTAAGGACTTGTGAGTGAGATTGCTCAGACTTAATTGTCCCATGGCGATCTCATTTTGTTCTTTATCAGTAACCGTTTAGAAAGCTCCCCAGAAGCATTAGTCACAGGCAACGTTAAATAGATTTGCAAGGCAATGTCAACATTCAGAAAAATGTATAACGGACCATTTCCTTATGAGCGATAAAATTTCCTTCCGCCTTCTAGTGGCTCACTTCTTTAAATATATGCCAACTTTGTTCAATTTTGCATGTGTCAATTTTGCAACGTATGTTGTTTCATGCTGTTAGCAAGGCTATGTTTGCTATGATTTTGCTACAACAGTATAGCTGTAGTTTTTAAGAAAATTGAATAGATGGCTAGCTAACTATCCATTATAAAACACATTCCATCCCAAGATCAAACAGAATTTTATGCGAGTGACAGCGACTTAGCACAACGCTGGCTTGTCTGGCTGGTTAATAGGTTGTACCTGCAGTTTGGGCTATTTTCCAGAATCATGAACTTTTGCACTGTAAACTCATATTTATTATGGGATGGCGGTGGTTGTTTTACAGACATTAGTCTGTGTCAGACCCTCATATGCTGACAGGAAAATGGCACCTTCAACAAAAATAGTCTTATTTTAATTTTTGGAGCGTGACCATGGTAAAAACAGGATGTTTCACTCCGAGGTATGCAGAAGAGCCACATGAGAATCAAATAAATGTCTATTTTTATTGTACAGAGGAAAAAGATCTGGCTCCTTGAAAAGACTCAAAATGCCCATTTGTGAGACATTCTGAGGTGAGTGGGTTGAGCGAGAAGGGACAAGGAGGAGCTTATGCTCGATCTAGTTTGATGAACTATGAGGGTCAGTCACTCACAGCCTAGTCAACAGCCCTGGCCCTCTCGCACCCAGACAACACCCCCCCCCCTCCTTTCAGAGAGTGCAGGATCGATAAACATGACCGATAAACAGGTAGGATTTGCATTCTTGGATAATTGGGGAAAATAAAAAATTTCCCGGACCCGGACAGCAAAACTGCTCAAGTTTGTTCCTAACACAAAATACATATGATAAAACAATGTGGAGGGGTAAAACTGCAGCTCAAACGTAGTTTTTTATAACCCTGCAAGCAAACATGTTTGGTTGTGCCCAGCTACTGAAAATAAGTCTGAGACACAATGAGTCACAAGTACAAGCATATCTGTGATTGATTATGTATATACTTAATGGATGAAATGACACCAGTGCTATTGTTTTGTATTTTCTTAATGTAAGGCTGTATATTTCCAGACCCGTTCGACACACTATTATTCTAAATAAGGATGTGGTCATGTACCATCATCAAGTAATTTGTAAGCCAAATCATCTAAATAATGAAACAATTACTGTCACGATTTTCCAGCAGGTTTTCATTAATAGTCCCACAATGACTACCTCCTACCTGACCTGTATGTGTTCATTAGCCTATTAAATATGTGACACATCTAACATTTATTAAGGAGGAGTACTACCTTTTTTTGTCCTACAATAAATTACATTTTCCCATTAGCTGACTAGGTCATTCTGAATATTGCACCATCTTCATTTCTATCAGCTCTGCATGTAATTCCAAAGAAATCAGATTTGATTTCATTGTTCTCTTTCATATTTGATCTCATTTTTTTTTTCTCATCATTACCCCATGTGTTCCCAAACACTTGAGCCAGTCGAGGCACACTCCCCACTGTGTTTTATACTGTGTGCCACTAACTGTGACTGTAGGTGTATTTCCAGTGACCTCTTCTTGATCTGTTTTACAAAACTGAACATAGGGCAAATTAACAATACAATGTACAACGTGCAATATAATGCACATTTCCCATAGCTTACACCAAGTGCAAGACTTTACTATGCACTTATTTATACTATGAACTTGTAATCATTGACCCCCATCCAAACCCACTTTAGCTCATTTTTGTCTTGACTTGCACAGAAAACAGCAGATTAACCAAGTCATACTCCTTGTATGTATGAAAATATAATTGGCCAATAACGTCAGATTCTGACAGAAATTCCAAAAACATATTTCTTGTGTTTATTTGCACTTATCACTTCAGTAAATCTGGCCTATAGCAATTTTATATTCACAGGGTTTCCAAAAGTGTAATTTGAGAAATGTGTGGCATCTGTGAAGAGCTCCATGGGCTTTCCACACATGAACACCTTCATTTGAACAGCATGCGTAGTCACAACATTAATAAGCGTGCTTATTTGTGTTCTCAACCTGAAAATTGCCAACTGTGTTTCTCGATGAGCAGGCTATGCAAATGGTCCTAGAGTTTTGACTATATCAACAGTTTGTCAATTGTTTGAACATGGGAGTTCAAGCAACCATATCTGAAGACAATGGATATAAGCTGAACTCTAGGCTTCCTGCAACAAATCCATGAGGCAAATAGGCTGCCACACAGACACATACCACGTAAGCACAAGTCATTTGTTTTCAAATGGCTTTGGCATTTAAGCAGAAGCTGCGCTGTCTCCATGTAAAACCACAAATGGTGCCTGCAACATTCTGCAATACCATCTGTGTTTCTTCAGTCAAACACAATATCACAAATTATCCCTCGTTAATTTCATCTATTTATATCATGCTTGAATGGGTAAAATACTTAAATAATAAAAAATATTCTCCTTCTAGTGTTTTATCCAGGATTAATTTAGAGTGGGACTCTAAATTGGCTACTTATAATTTTTTTACAGGGTCACTGTCAAATGTGGGCAGCACGGTGGTGCACTGGTTAATACTGTCACCGCACAGCTAGAAGGTTGTGGGTTCGAATCTCGGCTTGGGGCCTTTCTGTGTGTAGTTTGCATGCCCTCCCTGTGTTCGTGTCGGTTTCCTCCGGGTACTCCGGTTTCCCCCAAAGACATGCAGGTACGCTAATTGGAGACCCATAGGTATGAATGTGTGAATGAATGGTGTGAGTGCCTTGCGATAGATTGGTGGCCAGTCCAGGGTGCATTCCTGCCTCTCATGTGATGTGGACTGTCTAAGGCTGCACATGTTTAGGCTGATGTTGTCAGTTTAGCAACTGACAACATCAGCCGAACCTGGAGTAGTACCCCTGCACCTTACCCTTTCCTATCCAGGCTCCCAGCCTGGAGGTGATACTACTACAGCCTGGAGTTAATACTGCTGGTTCCCCCGAGCCCGTCACTACTAAACCACACTATGGCAATTCCTAGAGTCTGACCACAGTTCTTTGAAACTGACAAAATACCCAGAACATTGACTAAGATGCTGTCTCCCTGCAGCACTAAGTAACTAGAAAGAGTGAAAACACATACAAGTTGACGCCAAGTTGATGTGGTGATCAACACCCCAGGAACAGACTCAGGAACACCAAAGGATGAGACGGCGATAGCAGGTGCAATAAGTGACAATATACTGTATTAACCAACATGCACACAGGGAGAGCACATCTTGGGCAGTCCAAGTGAACTCTGAAGATATAATATAGATATGCTAAATGTCTAAATTTAAATGCAATGTTGATATGTTAAATGCTTAAATGTAAATGTAATGCAGATACTGTATGTTAAATTCCTAAAATGTCAACCATGGAGGTTTCTCCAGTTAGGGAGCACTTTGTTAATACCATAACATTAGAATGGACTTGTTAAGTGTCTAAGTGTTAGGATCTGAAATTTATGAAGAAATGCATACAAAAAAAAAAAATGTTAGTATATGTGACTGCTGCAATGCTGCAGTTTCTGTACCATATCTTTAGGTATGTCGTTCATTGAAACACCTTAACAGAAAATAAGAATCACCATGTTGCCTTAGAGATCTCTCTATTTAACATAGATTCACACCCCTACACAGGAGACATTAAGAGTGATTAATGAGGTCAAGTGAGTGTGCTGATTGAGATAACAATGAGATAACAGATGACACTCTGAGAATCAATGAGCTTTTAGCCGAATAAGTCTGGGCCTTTCCAGATGTGACCTATGCTGGACTTTTCCAAACTGGCCTGGGGGGAATGGCTGTGTTCACTCACCAATCATGGGAGAGAAAGCTGGACATTTCAAAAGTCAGCACTGCAAAGCTACATATGATTGTTCACAACAATAAATACCTCATCCAACAGGAAGCTGGAGTCACATTAAGAGTCACAGTGGCCTGCTATGCTTTAGAGCTTCTTGCACACCAAATTGATATTTTCCTACAATCCAATACAAATGCTAGTATCAAGTGTGGCAGCCTCATTTATGTATTTCTGCTCTCTTCTAAAAGGATCTTCACAATTCAGCAAGCCTGACTGGTGGTGTTCAGTCAAGCAAAGTCAAGGTGTCGTGCCTTGGAAACAAATTTTTGCGTGTCATGTTTTTGGTGATGTGGAAAGACCTCACCAAGCTTTGTTATTTAAATGCATCACTTTTAAAGTCGTCATACCTGCCATTGAGAGCACAATAATGCACTTTCTTAAAAGTTTAAATATGTACATTCTTTATCTAGTCTGCAGGTGACCACCAGGCTGTCCTGCTAGAGTTCTAACGAGAACAAATAAGATGAAACATAGGATACAAATCCTAGCCGGTAGAGCAGTTTTTCATTGTAATATTACAATAACTGAGTATTATTGGAAATACCAAGTCCAGTTCAGAAACAATAACAGTGCACATCCCTTTGTCTTCACACATTGTGAGAGGAAGCCACAGTTAAAGTGGTTCCCATCACTACTGTACTTCAAAGTGGAAATGTGTGACGTTGAAAAAAAGGACTGAGGAGTGTGAGTGGTGTGAGTGGGAACATGTTGGTGGAAGTGTTGTATAATGGTTAGGGAATTGAACTTGTAACTCAAAGGTTGTAGGTTCCCAGGTGGGGAAATGCTATTGTGCGCTTGAGCAAGGTGCTTAAGCTGAATTGCTTCAGTAAATATCCAGCTGTAAATGGACTGGATGTAAAGAGTGTAACCTGCGTTAGTTGCTCTGGATAAGAGCGTCTGGTAAATGCCAGAATTTAAAGTGTAATGACGGTGATTAGACCAGTTGATGACCTCTCAGCTAAAGAGCTTATTTGTTCTTCCATGTAAATCCCATGAAAATCACACTGTATATGGCAATGAATTAAGAGTACAATAAGCTTTGCCCAAAGCAATGTCTGCAGTTTAAACATTTCAAAGGTGCTTTTGCCAAATACACAGAGGGCAGGATACATGTGAATCCCCTCCTTTCACTTGAGTGTGTGCCAATCATCGAGCAGTGAAGACTACTCTCTCAGCAGCTAGAAAGATCTGTTGACTCTATTGCCAACTCGTAACATGAATCACATGTTTTACTGTTGTTTTCTTTGTCAAACATAAGGGGCCAGAGAATATTGGGGGGTATATATACACTAGGTCTTGTTGGATCAAAAAGCTTTATAATCTATCATACTGTGCAGAATTCACTACAGGTGAGAAATATGGAGCCCTATCCGGGGTCCAATTACAGTTCACACAGGAGAAGCTTGCCAAACAGACTTATTCACAGGCTGACAGGTTGGAATTCATGGAATTCATCTGTTGACAGGACTATTCTCTGATTAAAAACACAGTGGTTCTCCATTTTTTCAGCATATTCAACCCAATGTTCTCTTGTGTTGCTATAGACTCCTCATCACTACTTTTTAATTGGCATCTAATTGGCCTAAATTTTTAATTGCCATCTGATTGGAACTTTGTCTACTACGGTGAGAATTAAATGCTCAATGTGAGTTGTGCCCGTGGAAACAAGCTGTAATTTCAGTGATTTCATCACAGAACAAAAATCTGCATTTCATTTGCGCTTTATTGATGCTGCACTGACATGAATCACCAAGAATTTATAATCATATGAGAATGGAAAACAACACTTGGGGTCTGCAACACTATCTGTGCAGAGAAGAACTGGGTTAAGTTGCAGTGCCATGGTGGTAAACTATTTACCAGAAAAAATTGCATGGTGGCCATGTTATTTATTCCTCAATGTGTGGGAAGGGGGCTTTTTATTATTATGACATGTTTTACAAAGAGTAAGGATTTCTAGTTGAGCAAGGCAAAACTGCATTGGGAGGGAGGTACAATTGTAAGGGTAATAACCAAATAAATGGCAGACAGCAATATGCTTTTAAACATATGAGCGCTATCATGCGACAATCCAATGATTTTGAAATGAATGTAAAAATAATTGCAATCAGGCTTATTACTACTACTGTCAATATGAAAATAGTTTGGACAATAATTGAATTTAAATGAAAAATGTGTTCATCATTGCACAGTTCCTAGTTATATACTTAATCGTACTTGATTGTGAAATGGCAAATTGCATCAGAATCTAGAGAACTCTCAATCTAGTATTTACAGTACAGAACAGTACAGATGCCTATTTTGAAAGAGAAAACTGCTGTCAAATAAGTACTGTAATGAGTCATAAAACACTTTGTAGATACTTTGTATTTAATTACAGAAACTGACACCATACCAGCTATCTCAAAGCTAATCATATTCCAGCCCAACCATTTACAAAACAATCCTTCATATTTACTAGGGCATCTTCTAGTAAAAACGTTTTATTACATTAAGGCCAAGATTATTGCAAATAATGCAGAATATTAGATTGGCCTGTTCTGCGCAAGCTGATTCTGAGATGAGGGGCTCAATTTTCCGGCTGGCATATGGTGTGATAGATCTGAACAAATTTATCTTATTTGAGATATGAGATTCACTAATTATTATTATTTTATTTTTTTTAAGTGACAGCCCTATACTGTACCACAAGAAAGTCAGTTTCCTCTTGGGAGAAGCTTCTTATGAGGAGCATATACTCATTTTCCATTGCAGGGGTAGGTCATGGAGACTGGCTGTACACCGGGGCGCAAATCACATGGGAATGAAAACTGAAGGTAATGAAAAGAGGTCATTTTATTGACTACGATTGAGTCCGGCTGCAACACACCCACTGATAATATACTCAGCCTAACCCAGGCCATTTTCCACCTGCGCCCTGCGCTGAAAGCTGCAGTGCACACTCTTCGCTTCCCGTCACAGAAATATCAAGATTCAGTGGCCAAGCCCAGCGTGCACATTCTCTGTGCCATTGACTGCAGCCATGTGCTGTGCACCATTGATTCAAGAAAATAGAGCCCAAAGACTCGCCGGCCTCAGCAGAAACCTTCAACAGCTCATTTCATTTCTGTCCATCCTGCCTGGTTTAATTACATAGGTAGGATGTCAGTACTATTCTAGCTTTTCCACTTGTTACCACAGAGGTGGTAATTACCAGAGACATTTGAAAAGACTCTCAGCATATTTTTTTACAAGGATATCATCTGCCATTATTAAGTACTGGACCACAGTACTTTCAGCCATAGGCACCAACTTTTGAAAATGACTGGGGGTGCTCATTTTTAAGAAAATGTCTACCTTTATCTTATCAAACATATTAAGTCACATTGACGGGGTTACATTTCAGCTGTGGCACAAAATGGACGTATTTACAAAGTAAAATAGTATGTTCAGTATTCCAGTGTCTTATTTGAAATGAAACACAAAATTGACCCTGTAGTCAGACACAGCTTTTTTATATGGCCATTAACCATAGTATAGGCTAACCTGAAAATAAAGTAGACTGCTTACCAAAATACTTTGGCATCGCAAACATTTCCCTGCACAATAAAAAAAAATTAATTAATTTGCACATCCTTTAATGTCAAGCAGTATGTCCCCATTAGGCTGTGTAACAGTGACGCAGCTCAACCTGGTCTGTGTCACTGTTGACCCCAGGAATGTTTTAAAACATCAGAGTCCAGAAAAGACCCCTTGCTTGTACATGCTGTAACTGGTGTAGTTGAACAAGTCTAATGAAAGTACAGGGTACAGAGATGCGGGAGACAGGAACCTTTTAAAAGCTGACATGTCCTACACAGTGCCTACTATGCTCAGGTGAGTCTGTAAAAACTTCAGCATATGATCACACTGCGTTGTCATCAATCACAATCAAAATCACCTCCTTAAAAATCAAAAACAGCTTCTTAAATTTGTTGACCAGCAATCAATTTCACCACTTGATCCAAATGTCCCATGCTTTCAGTAGAAAATCTTTCATGTAGAACCATCAGTGCACAATCATACACCTCAGCATAATGACACTTGTAAAAGAACGTGAATGGGACAACCTCCAATTGCAGTTCGCTTTGGTGCTCATTACCTTCATGGCACTTGTGGTTTGGAAACATCTCCATTACTTGCCTTGCCTTGTTATGTTTGTCCAAAATTAGTTACCCCTTAAGTGCTGAAGAGTGGTTTTCAGATTCACAACAATCACAGAACCTTGTATGAAGCAGAGGGTACTGGCCTGTACTGCCATGTTTGCTGCACCAACATGCAAAAACAATTTCAAAAGCAAGTGAAAAACACAGCAAATGTCCCCAATCTTGACTGAAACCAGCATGCTTTGGCACCAATTTCAGTGGTGTCTTCATTTGTCATAGTCTCAAAACAATCCATCAGTTCACTGCGATTGCCTGTTATTGGTTTCTTTTACAATAAAGCACATTGTAATTAATGTTCGTCCGTTTCAAAGTTTCATTCACCTTTTCCTCGCTGCATGGTGCAGTAAAGACATTACTACAAAGCAGTTTATCTGCAATTCAGACAGATAACTGCCTGTTAACTTGGACAGAAAATTATGACAGGTTCCCTGATTACCTTCACGTGCGATTAAATAGACTACTAAATTAGCCAATCATTACAGGATCATCACAAAATGATCACCAAACAATTTGGAGGCAGATCCTACATATGAAAGATGTAAGACTGCCCCAGTCTCTCTTTGCCATGTCTTGGTTGTGCCCTGGATTAGCAAAATGATGCGGGAAATGTTTGATGTTTTAAAATCAATAAGAACTGAATAATTAAATGATTACATGTTCTTTGCAGTTTTGAATTAAGAGGGGGGCCTGTAATACTCAGGTTCAATGCCCTTCTGGTCTGAAGCCTCCTTTGATCCTAGCCAGCTTTCAATTAGAAAGCAATCATTTATTCTCCCAGCTCCCATTCAAATCCAAACCTCAGGAGGTTTGCCACAATGAAGCCTTGTAGTCTCTTTAAATTCTGACACTCTTTTTTTTAATTCATTTTGACAATTTAATCAGGATTTTTTTTAAAAACACAGATTAGGAAGCACCAACCTGGAGTCTTAATCCTGGGTGCAGTTACACCCTTGGACCAGGCCCAGAATCTGAATTTCATTAGAAAAATTCCCAACTGTATAAGTGTACAATGATTAAACTGCAAACTATGTACACTGGATGTACACTAAGATTAATCTGAAGCTAGTAAACTATTATGCAAATTTCAATTTTTCAACAAACATGATACAGCAAGTACTACTGAATGATTCACCGTTACATTATGAAAAGATGCACGAACACATGCATAAGCATTTATTGTGTAGTTATATCTGACAATAATACTGATACTGTTTATATATAAATATAGGGTACTGGGAAGTGTTCTGGCCCACACTGATATTTATATGTAATGCATAAAAGGACATTGCAAATAAAAAGACTAGACATGGAGAATAATGTGCAATGAAAGAATACCTGATTATTTCATGCATCTAGTGTGACACACATCTTACCAACTTTAGATTTGCAAGATGATGAGTCACGATTAATAACGTATGATAAAGTGAACAATTATCTAATTGCTCTGCTTTCAATAAAATGAGTAGAACTGACAGAAGTGCTAATCCTGGAATGTTGGAATTTGCAAATTCCGCGAAATCTGGATATATTTTAATAAACATCTAATTAATAATGAATGCTGGCAATGATGACTCAGATACTGGGCAGTTTTGTTCATATAATAAATATAATAATAATAATACTGACATTTTGTAACCACTCTTTTGGGTGACAGTAATATGCACAGTTCTAATTCTGGTAAACATGGCTCATATTAAATCCTCTTTATTTATCCCTATGTACTTTATGGCGAACTTAGACAAGAACTAATGAGAGTTGAATATATAGAGCATATAGTTAAAGGACTGTGTCAGCTGAACACTAGCACATTCTCCTTCTCCAAGTGTGGAAACGTATTTCCCTTGGCATTTACATTGATTTCTCCCACAAGTAATGTTCACGCTTTTTTTGCAACTTCACTCCCTGAGCTATGGAACACTGACCTTCCATTCCTCTTGCACAGTGAGCAGAAACTCAATTTAAATCTGCTTTAATTCATTTTTAGCATGACTTTAGTTTTGTGATAGACAACTATTTCAACAGCATTTGATGATCCATAATTATATGTCACCTCTTGCTACATTAATCAATCTGAAGTTTTATTACTAGATATGCCATGGAACAATGCAGTTGTTTGGCATGCCTGTAACTTCAATTGGTATCTTAATGATCACATCCATAAAATAATTCAGGGTTTTCACTAATTTATCAATAAACTGTGTGACAAACCAGACTTTTACTAACAGGAGCAAATAAGAATTATTGCCTTACAAACAGAAATCAGAAACCCTGCCATACATGATAAGATTAAATATGAGAGCAATGATAAATAAATAAGTTGATAAATAAACGAGACCAGGTCAAAACCTAGTATATGGCTGGACCGGGCGACCAATGGTGTAACTTCATAACTCGGCCGAACAATGGTGTAACTTCATCACTCAGTCACTCAGTCACAGACATTTGCGTTTGTAGGGCTGGCCCCGCCAAAAAATAATCACTGTCATCACCATGGATTCTAAGGTCCTCACACAGTACAAATGTGTGATGTGTGACAAAAAAGAATGCTGATGCTATCAATTCAGGGGTTACATACAGACAAAAACTCAGTTTCAGTCAGCACAATATTTCAGTGAAAGTTACGTAACTGGATGTAATTATCACACTTGTAGAAAAGGTGTCAGATAGCCCCACTAATCAGTGCACCTTTCTTATACATACCGCAGAGACTCCACAATCAGTTCTAGAGTGAACCTTGCAGAGGATTTACACCAGAATTATGTTACAGAAGTGTAACTGGGTTTTGCTTGTCATTTACATTCATGTGACTACAATGTGTTTCCCTGTTAATTTTGCAAAACAGCACAAACATTCGTTTTCATCCAAAACTATTCACACCCTAGAATAAAAGTGACTGTAAAATAAAAATATATGAGCTAGATTTTGTGCTAAAAATATGAAAAATGATATTCTTTATTTAATGTTAAAATACTTGCTCATAAAAATCATCACAGTAATATTTTATCAAGGAATTTCATTTGTGGACTGCCCTCTGCAATCCAAACCACAAATTTCTGG
Source organism: Anguilla rostrata (assembly GCF_018555375.3). NCBI lineage: Eukaryota > Metazoa > Chordata > Actinopteri > Anguilliformes > Anguillidae > Anguilla > Anguilla rostrata. Next base: position 11,816,847 of record NC_057941.1, on the reverse strand, counting down.
TCTGAAGATTTAGATGGCCATTTTAAAACAGTAATTTCTTGGTTGGTTTTGAGGCTTTATTTTGTATCATTACCTTATGTATGAAGCATTTGTGGTGAGGAGGATACCAGCTGATTCTACATGATTCTACAGACCATAACATAGATATCTCATCTGACCATAACATTTGGTTCCAATCAAAGTTGCAATGCAAATTCATATCACATTATACGTTACAATGAATTAACAAGCATAAAGTTTAAATATATATGCATAAATAGTCTGCCTGTCATCCCTGATGTTAATACTTAGGAATCTGTGTAAAACCAGATCTCCCAACCACAGAAATGTAGTACCAAGTTTAAGTTTGTTTTGATAAATGAAGCCTCAGGCAATCTTTAGGGCTGAGAATGTCTGCATAATGGTTCAAGCAAAACAATATCAATCGTTGGTATATACAGAGATTCTAAATTATCTGGAAGAAGAAACTGCAGATGAACTACTTCTCTTAGATTACAGTTTGTGCAGCTAATTTATATAGAATTAACCTAATAGTGAGACACTGGGCACCTACAGCTCAGAATTACAGTCACTACAGTCAATTCCATAATGAATTCTAAAACAGTACAGATGTTTTGCTATTTGAGGATACATTTGTTATAGTGTTTACATTGATTGCAACTGAAACTTCAGGATAAACATCCCTCATCCCCCTGGAAGAATAAAACACAATACAAAATCTAGAAATAGCAAATATGTACAGCTTGTGTAAAATGCAAGGCGCTATTAAAATTTTAACTGGAACATGAAACATAGAACATATGCAGACAAGTGAAAAAAAGAAGCCCCACCCCAGAATTCTCCTTTAGTTCACTGCAAACCCTGAACCCTTCTCTCTGGTTTCTGTATCAAATCCTAAACTCTTCTCTCTGGTCTCTCTCTCAAACACTGACATGTCTGCTCTGGTTTCTCACCCCTCAACACAGCCAATTCTTTTTGTCGGGCATACCAAAACCACCTGTTTGCATCCCTCTGTGTGACTGAGACAAGGGTGGCAGTCAATCCTGTGAGAAATGAGAAGTAACCTGAACTCTCACTTTTCATGGCTCTAGGCATAGACGACAACAGAAGGCAAGCAGATGGAGCTGAGAAGCTGCTATGTGTCGTTCTCCCACCACTCCATTTTGGCTGCGATGCCAACCAGTATGTTAGCGAGGGAAAATCTAACGAAGAGAGAGGTTTCTCCAGAGCCAGTGTCTTTCGGTGTTCAGCTACACTCTGCACACCATCAATGACTGTTCTTAGAAACTGTGCTACAGCCTGAGCTTTTAAATCCCTTCATTATACAGTTATTAATTTAAAATCTGACTGGTTGTCTGGGCAGAATAAAAGAAGAGCCCCTACCTTTCATTATGCAAGCATAATGCTGAGTGTGACTAATGTAGACATTAGAAACCATTGTGTAACTACTGAAAAAGGAGAAACTGACTAAAATTCAAATCCAAAGGATAGCCCTTTGTAAGTTTGGAGGGCTGTATGATCATGTATCTAACATTCACTACACAATACCTCAATGGTAGATTTAATGTAGCACTGTATTAAACAAGAAATGCAGGGAAATTTAGCAACAGAAGCAGACTGGCTGCTATCTGTTATGCAGTGTGAGTATACCAGGGCCAGCTGGATCTGGGGAAAATGGGAAAATTTTCCCTCTGCCCCCCAAACTTCACAGATAACTAACCCTACATGAAAAAATACATTCATATACAGGCCCTTACATACAAGTCGCTCATTAAACATCAAAGAATACGTGAATTTTCCTTAGCACTGTCTGCTTTTTAGACAATTCAACAAGCAAACCCATCTTGAATATGGTTAATACGATTTTGTTGTGCAATAGACCGTGCTCATGTCAAATTTAACCTATATGCCCATTCTACAGTAAAAAGATTGTATACACTATTCAATGAAATAATTTGTGGCAACTTCTTCAGTACAAATGTTATTTTCTGATATACAAAGATTGCTGGGAAATATGTAGGTGTATTGCTGATGTCCAATGTCAAGTGTCAATTTGTCATAACTGTCAGCTACTTTTGGCGGTCAAATTGTAAGGTCAGCTAGTTAGCTGCAGAAAAGGGCAAATAGGGGTCCTATCTACAACTAAGCATATCAAAATGTGTTATAAACAGAAAAAGAGAAAAGAGAAAATGGACCAGGAGAGAAAGGTAGACAAGTTGTCAGAGTTGGATGGTTTTGTCAAACCCACAACTCAACCATGTCAAAAAGTTTGTTGGACCCCAGATATATCAACAACATTATTTGCTCAACTGCTTTAAAACTGAAATCATCAACAAACATTTCAGTCTCCTAACTTGCAAAAATGCAAAATGTACATCATCCAGTAACCTTCGGTGAGAAGGTTAATAATTTTTCATCGTCATTATTGCTGTAACGGAAAACCAAGAATAATAACTAAGAACTACAGAATAAATCATGGATTGCGGATTTGTTTGTATACACACATGATTTTTTGTCTGGACTGAGATATCCACAATTTTGGCTGTCTGGTACTTACATGCTTCATTTTTTATTCCATCATTATGTCTGATGAAACTGGCTGATGAAATGTTAAATTCTTTTTGGAAAATATATTAATTACCAGCATACATCCCTTGAGATGAAACATCTAGTTTTTAAGGCAATCCTGTGTCAATGCAATAAAAATTACACACACATACACAGATGCATGCACACACATAAGAATAAGTATGATATCCCAATAGTGCTCATTATCAAACCGACTGGAGAAAAATGAGGTAGCATGAAACTGCAGCTGGGAGTGTGACTTCAATACAAATGAAGAATCAGGATGGAGCAATACTGCCTCCAATGAGGCTCCAACTAATTAATCACAAGAAACAATCAGCTTAAAGGTCTTTCAAGTCAGGATGATGTGACAGTGTGTTCTCATGCCGGGTTTCTGTAAAGAGACTGTTTACTCAGAAGTGATGGGTCGGAGCAGGACAGATGGTAATCCCTGTCTTGATGTTACTTCATGAATTCAGTGTAAAATACTTGCAGAGGAATTAAATACCACTGAAAACTCAATTTAACAATGGTGCTATTGCCGTATGAGCATTACCAAATGAAAATGATCTTTATCATTACATGATATGCGTTCCCTGTCATTCTGCATTCAAAAACGTATGAAATCATGTCAGGGTGTACCTCTGTCATCACCTAAAACTCAGGTTATAAGAATACCTCTTTGTCTTTTGAGCATTGATTTGCTCAGACCTACCAACACACTACAAGAAACCATTCAATAATATTTTATCTTACTTTCATGCAATTTCGCTTGACAAACAACCACATAAATTTTACATTAAAAAAAAATGTATTCCTCACTAATGGCTCCCATAGTTTAATTCATCTCATAAATGAATTTGTGCATGATATGGATAATCAGGTCTTGAATAATTATAAAAATATACTTTTAACGGTTTTAAACCTAAGATGACAAGGTAGTACGGGAGTTTTCCATTGTTAGTTTTCCATTGTTGTGAGGTCTGGGTAATGTCACCTCAGCTCTGCTCTCATCTGTGTAGCCCTAGCCCCACCCACCCTGTTTGCTCTGGCAAAAGATTGGTTGTAAAGGCGCGTTGAAATTTGAAGCAGCCGATTTCAAAGCCTGGGGCAGACAGAAAGACCAGATTTTTTTTCTTAAACCTTTTAATTTATTTATATCTGTCAAGATGTGGAGGAAATTTAACCAAATATGAGTTGTAAAGTATCCTTACAACAAGCATAGTGCATGTTTAAGGTATTAAAACACATTTTAATAAAAGCAGAGAATCTGCAATTTAACCACATGTGAATTGTTAGATTATATTAAAAACAAATCTAAAATTGCTTTATCTAAAGCCAAATGATTATATATACATAAACAATTTTGAATGTATAATACAGACATTAGAACCTAAATTAAGTGACCTAAATATGAAAATCTGTAGAGAAGACTGAGCAGTAAAAGGATTTTACAAATATATAAAGCCACCAATTCCCTAGCCAGTAATTCTGTAAAACCATTAACTCAGAAGTTTAATGATTTACCACAAAGTGGAAGGAATATCTCCCGTAGGGACATTTCTGTGAACAGCCCTAACAGATGAGTGTCTAACAGCCCAAGTCTTCATTAGAGTGTCTTTGCTCACAGTGACAGATTAATCTTTAATAGAAAATACTATCCTATATACAGGTATAATATTATGGATCAATGTATATTGCATAATTATGGAGAAACTGTAGACAAAAAATCTGTTTAACCTTAAATTCCCATTAAAATGTATGTTTGCCCTCATATTCTACATCATTAAATCCTTTTTTCAAAACCTTAAACACTGTAACCTCAAACAAGACATACCAAGTGGCTGCAGCTCTCCTTTATCCATTTCCTTTTCATTTTGACACACTGTGTAAACATATTCAATTAATGTATGCGCAGAAAAAGGGAGAATTTGAGTACTCAATGAGAAATGAATTCCCATCTGCTCTCAATTCACCCACTCTTACACTGTAGGTACAGGCTTCCCCTCACTCTCCTGCTAAAGGTGGATGTAAAGGATGATTCAGTACACCCATTTGGATACAAATATACAGTATACAAATCAAGTTAGTAAAAAATTATAAATAAATGAAACCACTCAGTGATACAAGTGTGTAAATGTGCTACATCTAACTTTAATAAGGACAAATTTAAAAAAGACATTGAGGAAAGAAGCAGAGTAAAAATATTGACTATGAATTTGTAATTAAATTGATTTTGCAGTCCATAAGCCCTATTGTGTTTATGTCTGTCTGTAACATCATATACTGGGGTTATCACCTCCAACAACACACCTGAGCCAATAGCGCACCCAACTTTTTCTTAAAAAATGATCTCTGGGGCCGATTGCCAGTTAGTTACTGTGAAGAAATGGCTGAATTTGTAGGTAAGTGCATAACTCCACCAGAGAGCCAACTAAGCTGAACCAACTCTAGCTTAGACCCAAAAAACCCCACTATCCATCTCAACAGTTGAGTGATATAAGATGTGGGAAATCAATAGTTAGCACCAAAAATAATGTTAAAATAGCAATAACCTATTGAAAGACACTCAATAATGTATATAACCAAAATATTTTTAACAGTAATAGTTACATATCGAGGATGAAATCTTATCTGCGTCCATAGGCATCCTCCTCCTCATGTGAATCAATTCTGTCGCTCTCCTCTTTTGGCTTACTCCAGAAAACAATATCAGCTAGGTGAGCATATGCCTTAGCCATTCTGAAGAATAATTATATTTTACATAAAATGGCAGAAAACAACAATTACGTCTCGCCAGGTGCATGTCTTTTACTGCTATTGCAGAGGCTGAATGCATAACTCAGCAATGATGAGGCTAAACTTTAAGCTGGGCTATAAATCCCTATTTCAAAAGTCAAATTAGACATGTCATACATTGTTGGGAAGCTTTATACTGTCACCTACTAAGTAAAATAATTGCCAATCTAGCCAGAATGTACTAAAAATGGCGACAACGCCGTGAGCAGCATGCGTGGTTTTACGCACAACTATCTCAGAAGGTACCCCGGCATCACAAATGAGTGTATATTTCATAAACAAATTATTCAAGACAATATTGGAGCACTCAGTCTTAAAAGACTCTGCCCAAAAAACCAATGGTAAGGTTGTATATTTATTCCATATTTAGTCACAAATATTGTTAGTAGAACGACGTGGTATAATTACACAAGAATTCATCTTAATTCACTACTCAGTGAGCAGCGTTTTTTACACTGTACTGGCATACCCTCAGGCTATTCCTGCCTTTATCTTGTTGTTATGATGGAATAGAAATTTCTAATGGTGAAAGAATAATTTTATGAACTCCTAGATAGATGCTATTGTCCAGTCTGTGTCACACTTGGGGGGTATACTTGAAGATGAGACTGCAGGGAGGGGGTGCTTGTTAAATGGACAACTTATGCAAAAATGGTGGCATTTAGAATCTATTTATTTAATATAGCTGTCAATTTTTTACATTATTTAGGCTAAATTATAGTTGTTACTGTTGTTGTAAAGCCTAATCATTTTTGTTGGGTAACTGTACAGTGAATTTTCCTTCAGTATTACTTTTGAGTCAGATTAGTCAATAGCGGAACTTTTTGGATGACATGGGTCACATTAGGTCTGGCATAAAGCAAATACAGCATTTCACATTAAGAACATCAAAAGTCAAAAATGATGGTGGTAATGTGAACATGTGGGGATGCTTTGCTGCCTCCAGACCTGGACAACTTGCCATTATTGAAGGAACCATGAATTCTGACTTGTACCAGAAAATTTTTAACGTCCGGTCATCTGTCTCTGAGGAGAAGCTGACGCATAATTGTGTTATGTAGCAAGACATGCAATGATCCCAAACACAAAAAACTTCCCAAACAAAATTAAAGTTTTTGAGTAGCCTAGCCAGTCCTGAGATGCTGTGGCAGGACTTAAATGAGTAGTTAATGCTTGGAAACCTAGTAATTTGAATTAAAGTAGTTCTGCACAGAGAGTGGGCTATAATTCCTCCACAGTGATGTGAAAGACTGATATCAAATTATAGGAAGTTTAATAGTTAATAGTTATAGGACGTTTAATAATTTTAGCTAAATTAAGTGACATTTTTCTCATGCTGATGTATAGATTCATGTTAGCAAGCCAGCTCATATTAGTCAGCTAACATTCATTTCTTAGCCTCAATTTTAATACAGTTATGACTTTGATACAATGGTTAATAAAACACAGTATACTGTATATTTTACTAACAATCAAATGCCATTTTCAAATATATGCACAAATTTACACAATTACCACGACTTTTGTTTTTAGCACTTACTCACCAACACGTTTGCTGGATTGCATGACCGACAATAGAAACAAAGCCGGGATTCACTTCTTCAGTCACAAACATCCAAAAGTCTTTAATACACCTTCTTTTTTGGAAAATGCTTTTAATTGGATAATGTGTGTGTGACTAACAGAATTATCAACCAATAGAAACATACTTTAAACACACCCCTTTTGCTTTTGATATGCCCCTTGCTTTTGACATGCCCCATACTCCTGCAGATACTGATATTTGAGTCTTTGGGCAGTCTGAAACCAGCAATGCTAATCTACAGATCTACAGTAAAAGACAAAGACTGGTAAATGACTTTTTATTCATTCTAAGTTACAAAAAGAAAAATTATTAAATGCTTCTTGAAAAAATTGAATTCTGATAGCATATGGCATTATGTCAATCTGATATATTGCCTCCAGTGGAAAATGAAGATTAAGCATTGCTTATAAATAGATATTTCCTAGTAAAATATTGAGCTACCAAGGAGAAAATTCTAAGGGATACCTTCAGGACAAAGTCAATACAGAGCAAGTAGCGCCTTCCATTGTATTTACTTTGCACATTCCATATAGGCAGCGAACCTAATTACTGAGGACAAATTGATTAGGAATATTTCAGAACCTTGGAAATTCAACAGCAAGACAAATCAAATACACATTTTTGAACAGGGGTAGACAACCCTGGTCCTGGAGTGCCAGATGTTCCTGGTTCATGGTTTTTGCTCCATCCAAAGGTATAACTACTAAAGTGAAATATGTAAGTTTTGAAGCTCGTTTTGAAGAAAATGTTCCACTACCCTCCCCTCCTGTTATTTCTTTCTTAGAGCTTATCATTTATCGATATCTGATGGGATGTGAAGGAAATAAAACTAAATATAAACAATAGTGTTGTAAAACAACTAACATACTGCACTTTTAACTGTATTCATTTGTAAGCTTAATGAATGCATGTGGCCAAGCGCTGGAGGTATTCAGGAGCTCACCATTCAGGGTCAGGCTCCTAATAATCCATCAAACTCTTGCAATCAAGCATGGATGAACAAAAACCAGCAACATTACTGGCACTCCAGGATCACAGTTGTCTAGTTTGATTTAGGAACACAAGAAAGGTTATCTGTGATTCACTGACTTTTCACTATGTAGCTGAAATGTCAGATCACATAAATGATTGGGGGAATTAAATAAATAACAGATGTTGGCATGATATTTAGAAATTGATATGTCCCTCATTGCCCACCTGTGCATTGGGCTGAGATAAATATTGTGATGTAGATATTATCTGGCAGATGCTGTTAGAAGTAATGTTGGATAACACCAGCATGAATGTGAGAACATACGGTACTAAACACAAAAAAAGTTGGTTTTTTTGTTGTGGTATGCCAAGAAAACCTAAATACATTTTATTAGTTGAATATTCATTATGGATTTATTTTACATTTTAAAATACAATTAGATTTTTCTACTTGATCTGCTCACACTCAGATCATGATAATGTAGATATTCTCAGACCTTTCGAGACCGCCATTCTCATATCAACTGTCAATCTCCACTCTTATAGGGCTGTGGGGTTTTCTTACAATATTTGCATTGTCAAATATTTGGATGTCATTTGGAGGAGAATACCAGATCCCTGCGAGCAGTAGTTTTGATGGGTTGTCTTGTGTTTCCAAAATAAAATATTTTGTGTATATGGAATGGAAGAGCACAGTAAAGAGTACCGTAAGTAAGCTTTTATACTGCTGAATTCTGTGGTTTGGTGCTGTTTGAAAGCCGAGGTTTTCCCCAGCGATTGTCAGGTTAAATTGAAGAACATAAAGCGCTCAGCCAGATAAAAAGCCAAAGGGTCTACTACAAACACAAACTGAAGCATCATTCTATGAAATCTAGAAAGCAGTTATGTAACCTTAATGTAGGGCTGTGATCAGTGAACATGCACAGTCTACTTTATATTTACAGACAGTCTGTAACATTCTGGAACATTCTCTACTTTTATTTTGGTGATAGTGGCCTAATGGAATAGAATAGGGACATGGTTTATTATTTAGTGGATGCTAACCTGTTAGCAGCCTCATAAACTGCATTATAAACATGGGTTAACAACTCTACAATGCTATGAAAAGTACACATGCATCCAAAATAACAAAATATATATTAAATATTACAACTTCTCAATCGATGGAGACTTACTGGGGGTGCCAGGATACATTCAGATTGAAATAAAATAATAATGAAGAAAATTTGCTTCAGTGTGCTAAACTCTTGGAGGTAAAATCAACCATGCGCTCAAAGTAAGATAATGGGGAGAAGATGTGAGAACAGGCCAGTATGTCATGGAGAGATCAAGAAGGACAAATTGGAAAATGAATGATGCCAGTTGGAAAGTGGCACACCTTGTCAAACTGTGACACATTGAAACATCCTTCTCTTGCTAACAGCCACGGAAGGCTTAATTGAACTGAGTAAGAAAATGACCTTAGGCGTTATTGTTTTCGTAACTCTCTGATGCGTGTCTTTGGAAACAGCACACAATGTTGCAGAGGACCAGGGTAGCTGTCACCCATTTGTGTTGGCTTAATGCGTCTGTTCCTCTGCACAGACATTTTTGCATATAGCAGTACATTTCCTAGCTTTCGAGTATGATAGCAAGCTAGCCTCCATAACATAAAAATGGCAACATGCAGAACAGATGTGACTAAATTGCCTTTCTCTTCCACTCTCTGCAGACAGCAGCCCCAGCTAGGTCACTGTTGATGAACTGAATCTGAGATTTATATTCTAATTCATTTTTATATCCTGCCCAATTGAATCTTCAAGACAGGGACGAGTATGGTATAACGAGCCAAGTAATGTATAACAGGACAAACTGAAATACTGCCTCATCATTTTAACTGCTGATTTAAAAAACATTTGATAGTGAGATGGTCTGAGGTTAAAGAATTCTGGAGAATAAAAATGACATGTAGAAATTGTTTTCCATCAACTTCATTTCCCCAGGAAAGACAAACAGGATGACTAGCATCGAAGAAGAAAAGGCAGAGAGGGCATAACATGGTTTTCTTAATGGTTTAATAACCAGGGGACCAGTTAGTATTCACTTCTTTATCAAGCTGACAACTCTATTGGATTTGAACTTGGACAAAATTAGACTGATTTTAACGAGTCACATAATAAAATAAAACTGCACAATCTCCCATAAGTAATTCCCCTGGTACGTTGGTATTAGCAACACTTCCCTTCTAATTTGTAAAAGGCAATTAAGCACAACCTAATAGCTTTTCTATTTGTGACTCCCATTTGATCCCCTCAACAGGAGAGGAGTTTCTTTAGGTCAGTTAATACACTTCAGCAAGATATGCATGGATCAGACTGAGGCAGTCCAAGCCTACATTACCAGCTTGCTTACTGTATGCACCTGGCCTAATTGAGTTTTGAACACCATTTATCTCCTCCATGTATTGTACAAGAAGCATAGAGTTAATTATTTATGTCCTTGCAAAGAGAACCTTCTAGCACGTCACACAATGAGGAACAGATGCAGACTGAAAGCACTATGCAGATCTTACATACTGATATTGCTCCCTTTTTGAGACATTCCTCAAAGTTATTTACTAAAGCTTAAATCCATTTGTTCATAACATAGAAGGAATCCATAATGAACTTGATAAAATACCACATGCACATTTTCTAATAACAATATTGAGTAATGAGTATTGTCCAAAATTTAGGATACTGCTTTTCATTAGGGTGATATTTGATCACTGAGAAATCATGTTTATGGCGAGAATAATGTAATTTAGGATATAAACTGGGGAACGAATCAATTGCTAATGCTAAGAAACGCAATACAGTTCATGCATTTTAACAGTAATACCTGTTAATGTTTTATTAGTGTACAGCATTATGGTTCATAAATGAGATTTAATATATATGGCAACATTTTCATTTGGATGAATAATAGAAAAGCTTGGGGATTCAAATAACCTGAACCTGATTACAGTCCTATCAGGCACTGGGTTATGATAAACTAGCTTGTTGGGTTATGTCAATAATATGTCAATAACCCAGTACATAAATTCACAATGGGATTTTTGATACACCAGTTAAATATTGTCTTTGCAGACCAGCACATAAATGAAGATAGTGATTTTCAAATTCAAGAGTTAAGACAATTTATTAATCCAAACATTATTATAAGCACAATGTTCTGCGTTGTTTGCTTACCATGTAAAATTTATTTTTGTTAAGTCACTTTGCTGACGGTTCCTGCCAAATACACTTTAAGTCACTTTTACTGAAGGTGTTTGCTATAAATGTTAAAACTGTAAATTATAATTGCATTGCTTATATGTCTGTAACGGCTGAAACATAATGGTTTTTGGAAGCTCTAATTACTTTCAGTCATAATTCTGTATTAATGTATGCACTGTAACATTATGTTTCTAAGTTTCTAAAATGGCAAAAAACCACAATACCTCCAACTGGTTAAATAAGGGAAAAAAATACAGGTGTTAACCCAGTCTTTATAATCCTTGTCAGGATAGTTTTGCTGGTAAAACCAATATTTAGGTGACTGAAATTGTAAAGGTCAGTTGACATTGAGACAGAAAATCCCTGAACCCGAGAGATTGATTTGCTGGCAGAGCATTATGTGGCTTGAGAGAACATGCTGGAAACAAACAAGGCTCAATTCTGCCAGTCTTCTGTAAGTATTTGAAGTAGGTCCCAAAAGATGCATGCTGACAAAGTCAAAGACAAGGGCATTCAAACTGCACATGAATGCCTCCTTTGTAGTTTAACCAAGCTCCAACTAAAGAATGATCTGCTGGACAGCATGCAATACCTCTTTTAGTTCTCATGAAAAATGAATGCATTTTAATGTATGTTAAAATGAAGCTATTAATGATAAGCAATGTGTATATGTAAATATAACCTGCACTGCATTTATAATTATGTTAATTGGGATGGCAGGTACGACATCCCGCCAAGTTACGGCTTGGTGGGGCGGCATGCCCCATATCTATACAGCACCGAGAATTTGGCACTTTTTATGCATAATACTGTATGTACATGATAGTAATATGTATATGAAATATTTACCCACTTAAACATTACTTATACTTGTTATTTGATCTTTATTTCACACTAATATTTTGTTTAAACTATTAGAAACTATATACAGTATTATAAGTTAAATAATTGAGGGACTAGTAATTCACCAGTACTGTTTCTGAAAAAGAGGTTTGCTCATGACTGAGGTGAATCTTATACATAGGTCTGCCTTATGCAATGGCCAATGCAGTAATATTGCCATATGGAATGTGTTAGGGTTTGTGGAGCTGTACAAAAACAATGCATGGCTTTTATACTTTTATTATTTCCTCAAGCTTTTTGGAGATTTATTTTATTTTTTGATGAAGTAGGGTTTGTTACAGAAAAAAAACAAAAAGCAATCTGCAATCCCCAATGACTTGACCATGTTCGAAAAGCTGACAAAAGCAGTGTGGGCGAGTCCATATCCTCTGCCAATAAGCCTAACCTAGAGTGCAATTCAGAGTGCTTCAATACACAGAAATATTGTGAACATCCTACAAGAGATTGGCAGCTATCTACACTCAAATTTTAGTAGCAAGGAGGTTTATTTCACTTTTGCCTTCAGTATACAGAATCTCTGTAGGTAAAAGTGAAGGTCAGAGATTTTTTTTTTCTTTTGCCTTCTAAATAGAACATGTTCCAATTTTCTCGCTGTTCAGTTGAATTTAAATGGAATCTGTAAATCTGACATGACCCGGGATTCAGATATATAACAAGTATTTATACCACAATGATTTGGTTCACTCAGAAAATTCACCGGGATATTTATTGTGAAAAAAGGAGAATACAAACAGTCGGGGAGAGCCTTGAACAGGTTAGACAGCTAGACTGCAGACTGAAGATATGCAGTGAGGACTGGGCACAAGCAATGGGCCAGTGAAGGATGATGCGGCACACACGCAAGTAGCAACACCAAGTGTGGAAAACAGGTCATCAAAAAAAATCTGTTAGGTATACACAATGCAAAGTGTAAGGCTTTCCACACACTACAAATAGCAGTGTATCATAACACCAAATACAGTGGAAGAACGGAGAGAGTATAGCTACAAATATTCTATCTACTTCATATCCCCTTCTCATGCTGACAATAAAATAGTACAGATATAATGGATGGTTGATGGAAAATCTTTTTTTTTGTATTACAATTGTATCATGTCAAATAAAACAAAATGGAAAACAGTGTGTTTGAAAGTTATGAATATGTGGTGTGCCTTTAGTTCAAAATGTTTGTATTGTTGACTACCGTGTGCCTATTTATTGTATTCACCTCTCAGTTCTCTACACCAGCGGTTCTCAAACTGCATATGCCGGTTTTCATTCCAACCTCAACTGTAATCCCAGAATTTTTAACAAGCTGTTCATTTTTCATAATTAGATGCTTTTCATGTTTTAGACCTGGGGTCCCCAGTCTTATCCAGGAATGGCCAGTGTGGGTGCATCTGATTCTACTAATCAAGGTGCTTAGCAAAGACTCTGGTGGTTGATTAGTAGAATCATTAAAATACTGGGATTGCAGCTGAGGTTGGAATGAAAACCAGGAAACACAGTGGTCCCCCAGAACCGAGTTTGAGAACCACTGCTCTACACCATGCAAAAATCCAATTTCATGGAAGAATATTATTTGTTTTGTCTCTTTTTTCTCATTTTTGTATTTATATACACACTGAAGTTCTCATCAAGCTCTGCATACTGCAATTGTCACATATCTTAACTTATAAAGTTGATCCAAAGCCCAATGAGACCTCAAAGAAATATGCTATGTTGTTAAAGGGAAACATTTTACATTTTATGATGTTCCTGAAAATTCCATTTTATGGAGATAAAATGTTTTGTGTGGGTCGGGAGGGGGGTCACATAAGTGCACAACCTACTTCGCCAGAGAAAACACAGAATGCATTGCTCAAAAATGCAGATTAGTGACTGGTATAAACGCAGACTTCAAAAGGCTTGTACACAGGCCACCTTCTCTCAGCTGAAGCAGCTTGTTAACAGTGCAGCGTAGAGTCGTGTGTGGGCAAGGACGCAGCTGCTGGGTTCAGGTACATTAAGATGTGATTAAACAGACATTACCATTAAAGGGCCATCCTGTGGGCACAGCTTACCACCAAAGTTCATTAGAGCTTTCTTAGTATTCACAGCAAGTCACTCCATCAAGAAATCTGTCAAGCCGCCCACATTCGCAACAGTGGAAACCAAATATCAAAGAACGGTAATCATTTGCAGGACAGTTTTCTTTGCGACAGACACCATAGGATATAACAAAAGTCAAAGCAGTCTTTGTGAGGATACGGTACGTGTGTGAGTTCATTCAGAAATAAGTCACATATGTTCTGATTAGGAGTAAATATGCCAGCTGGATATGAGGTCACCATATCATGTGTTACTTTTATTACAGTTGGAGCAAACAGAGTCCTTATTAAATTAATTATTAGAATCTAATATCCTTAGCCTGGCATAGTACAAAGCATTAAAAAATTATTAAGGGATTGATATAATGCCCTACCCTGGGGGTATTACATACTGCAACACTCTTGTAAACACTTCCCTAAAACTCAATCATATAGCAAAAACAAATATCCCTTCTAGAGAATATTTTTTAAATATAATTCTTAACAATGCAACAGAACTATGATATTTCCATACAAAGAAAATGATGTATGTTGTGTCCTGAAGCTTAGATGCCAGCAAAAAAAATTAAAAGAGATCTTGAATGTTTTTCAGATGATATTAAATAAAAGAGTGAAACAATATGTCCGGATTCACACAACATTTGTCATTAACTTTAACTTTCGAATAATTTCAAATGTAAGATTTTATTTCCTCTGCATAGACGTTGGTGCAAAAATAGAATTTGCATCTATATGTAAATTAAAGTTCAGGGAGAATTTTAGCTGGCCATAATAAGGAGGTATAATGTAAATCCTGTATTGGCACCACCGAATGAATGTGCACATGATTGTTTTTCTTTCAAAGCAGGGAAACATTGATTATTTAACAGGCTAAATAATTGAACTACATAAATTTTAATTTGCCAAAGCCATGCTTACTTGCGGCAGCTCTACAGGTACTTTTATATCTTGACAGAGCAAGCTGGAGGGTGGGTGTACAGTATGTTCCTAAGATGAAATCACACCTTTTCTGAAAGACAAAGGGCAAGGCAATGTTTCTTTGTCAATTTGTTTTATGGCTTGAACCCAGTCTCTTTCTGTTAAAACAAGAAGAAAATACATCCACAAAGTTTGAAATCTGAGAAAGTTTTTCAGTCCCCCTCCCCGCATCCCCCCTTCTATACTGCACATAGTAAATGCTCAATCAAATATAGAGGTTCCTTAGTCTGGAATTTCTACCTTCATACTGCCATAACACAATATGTATAAATGCAAAAAATACAAATATAAATGAATCAGAAAACATGCACTCCAAGAATTAACATTTATCTGTGCTGCCTTTTTTAAGTTTATCTGCTATTAATAAAACAGTTTGTGTTACATGTGCATATAGCCATGCATCATAAAAACACTTAATATTGCTATACTGAGAGTCCACTCAGAGCAGTGTATTTTACATTTAAGTGCTTGTACAAATGTAGGTTGTGAAATGTACATTGTGGTTGTATAGTATTATTAAAACATTGCTGTGGGTGGGGGACTAGGGGGGAACAAATAAATCCTCAGCTGAACTTCCTGTTCTTTAGTGGAATATTCTAATCTAGGAGATACTGTACCCTGGGTGCAATCACATATAGATTGTTGCATTACATGGCCACCAAAGAGATGGAATGTACAAAAAACTGAATAATCCTGCTGTTACTACAGTGGAGGGATAAATAATTTAATTCTTGTTAAACACTTTCTAAAAAAAAAACGCATGCTTCTTTGACCCTTGATACTGCAAGTGTGGGTTCAGTCAGAGATCTATTTCCCATAAGCAGAACAGTCTTCAAACATTGGATTCTTTATTCGCATTATTACGAGCTGGTGATTTTCAACAAGCCACGCTCCGCTTGAGCCCCATGCCACAAATGGCCTGGTGCACCCTGCAGGTACCCTGCACGAGCACTCACATTAACAACAGTTGTGCCATGACATTATAGCCACTACGGATCCTCCATTTCCTGACTTGACAACTGAATGTGAAACGAAGGCCTTGTTTAGACAGACTCTTTTAAGTGACCCAAATCCAATCACATGTACAATACATATTTAATCCTTTCCTTGAAGTCTAAGCAGCAAAAAATAATATAGGATTCGATACCCACAATTTCAATTCCTATGTGGTGATAAATATGATATAGATGTGATACCTGGCCAATGCTTCGTTTCTGACCCATTAAATTTTTTGCCCTTTCAAGTGCTTTTTTCATCACTCACCACTGGGAACATTAACAGTACAACTGAACTCACTAATTACAACTCAAATTCTAATAAATTGTATCATCACATTACATGTATATAGCCGTTGCGGGACATTTTATGTTAAATGTTTTATAAACTCTCTTGACCAAATAAATGATTTATTTAAAAAATAAGAAATGTATTTTATTGCTTGCTATTACATTAGTCTACATCCTGTACTGTACATTTTATTGGAGGAAGCATATGCACATATGATGCACCGGGGCTGTTCTCCATTCTGCAGCTTTCACACAGAAAGCACCAAATAACACATAAACAACTATAAACCCAGTGGGTAGCTGACTGCAAGAAGGGAAGGCACTATGGACTGCATGTGGTTTTGTAGTATGCACCCCTCCCTGGCAAAATCACATAGCCAAGGACATTCAAAGACAAGTGCATGGCTTAATTACACAGTGGCAGGGAGACAGGCTGCATCCATCCAACTCCTGTTTCTGTGGTTAATTTGGGATTTTGCGAGAAAAGAGGGCAGGCGTGAGTAAGAGAAGACATTTTAATTCTTTCTCTGATTGCCATAAAGCTCAACTGCACTTTATTTCCTGAGTGCACAGAGAGAATATACCTTCAACTAGCATTTGTAATCCATTAACAATCTTGGCTTTAGATTTAGCAAATAGATTAATAGATTAAGGCTTATGTTGCATAAGAAAAGGAGACAAGCAAAAGGTCGAAAGTATGACTGAGAAAGACAAATGAAGAAAAATAAATGGAAGTCTATTAACTAGACTATTAACTGCAGTCTCTCAAAATCAAGCAAGTCCCCCTTCATTGGCTCATGTGGTTTTCATCTCGCTTTACCTAGTTTGACCCAGCCCTCCCTCAGAGCTCAGTATGTCCATCTGTCCACCAAAATGGGGAGAGTACACTTGTCACTGCAAACCTATTGTTGCTCTACCTCAGACTCAGACTCAATGGGTCCTATTTTTACAGGCAAAGTGCAATTGTAAAACTGAAGTGCAAATTGGGTGGTGGCAAATGAAGGCTGGTCAGACTGAATTCAAGTTCAGTAGTTTTGTGACCAGAGACAGTAGTACAGTTACAAACGAGGTTGGTTTAAGAAGAACTAATTA
The DNA here is from genome assembly GCF_018555375.3 of Anguilla rostrata. Taxonomy (NCBI): domain Eukaryota; kingdom Metazoa; phylum Chordata; class Actinopteri; order Anguilliformes; family Anguillidae; genus Anguilla; species Anguilla rostrata. Next base: position 11,799,359 of record NC_057941.1, on the reverse strand, counting down.
CCCGTGGATGTGATGGGGGTTTAGATTCTTTATGGAAAATGAGATCACCCACTCCCCTTCCCTTGTTCCCCACACATCACTTTTCCCTTTAATATGAGTATGTTAACCCTTTATCAAATCAAACCCTACAACAAATGGGAAGAAATCTCAGGAGGAACCCACCTATAGAGGGGGAGCCCATCCTCTGCTGGCCAGATAGTGAACTGAGATTGTACATCACACAATCAGAGGGGCGACATAGCTCAGGAGGTAAGACCGATTGTCTGGCAGTCGGAGGGTTGCTGGTTCAAACCCCACCCTGGGCATGTCGAAGTGTCCTTGAGCAAGACACCTAATCCCTAATCCCTAACTGCTCTGGCGAATGAGAGGCATCAATTGTAAAGCGCTTTGGATAAAAGCGCTATATAAATGCAGTCCATTTACCATTTACAATCAGCAGCATTCTGAGTGAGCTGTTGCCCTAGTCCAGATGGGAGATCATCAATGCCTGCCCCAAGAGCTGGGCTGAGTAGGTGGTGCAGAAGGGGCAGGGTCTCTGGATGTCGTAAAGGAAGAATCTTCCTGCCAGACAAACTGTCATGACGCTCTCAGAGAGGGTCAGTCCCAGCCACAACGAGATTCCTAGCAGATGAAGGCAGTGACGTGAGGTTCCATTCATTTTCCAGTGGGGACTTAGCTGAGTAGTATAGTATCTCAGTTTTAACCAAGCTGAGCTTTAGTTGATGATTTGTCATCCAGCTTTAAATAGCTTGTTGGCAAGATGCGTGCCGAGACCAATAAATCGGTCGGGGGAAGAAGGGAAAGACTTGTGTGTCATCAATATAGCAATGACAAGGGATGGGAAGAGATGACAGAACCAAAATACCAAAAAAGAGAGAATAGGAGAGGACAGAAGTACTTTGTACTTGTATTTGTACTTTATATCGTCTTGATGTTGTAGCTTGTAATGCCCCATAGTTTCACTTAGCATAGGTTAGATCAGAGTAATCTTCACTATGAAAACTGGACTTTCTGTGTTCTTGGCATTGAATAACTGTACAAAATGAGTATTGTACCCTATCGGACCTGTGTTTTCCAATGTAGTTGTTCCAGTGACCTTTGGTATGCACTTTTGTACGTCGCTTTGGATAAAAGCATCTGCCAAACAAATGTAATGTAATGTATTGTAAAAGACAGAACCCCCAACCCCCATGCAACCTGGAAGGCGCAACAGTCGAGGTAGGAAGCAAACCAGTTGACAGCTGTCCTGCAAATATACAGATAGTCAAGGAATTCTAATTACCTAGAGAGACAGCTTTATTAGTTTATTTTTTATCTTTTACCTTTCCATCATTCAAGTTTGAAATAAGGCTTTATTATTTATGTTTATTATTTTAGGTTTTGTTACTAAAATTATTCACAACCTGAGTTTTTAAGTGTACCAAGCTATGTAAGTGAAATAAAACATCCAACTACCTTTCACTCTTCAACCAAAGGAGCACTAAATTGCACTTACATACAGTAGATGCATAAATCTATGTATCATTGTTACCATTCTATGATGCTTAGAGATGTTCATGAATTTTCATGAATGTTCAAAAATGCATCATGATTGCTTTATGAAGCTGGTTAATGCTGACCATAAAATGTTTGTTCTAGATGGCTGCAGTAACCAACAACATAGATTAAAGATAGTTAATTTTGCTCCGAAATGCAACCTTCCGCTATGTCAGACTTATTTTTGGGTTGCACTGAGAAGACTTTAGACAGTTCTTCTGATTAGTGTGTGTAAAGAGCTCTGCATGTTTCCTACTTGCTGACTACAAGACTTAAACTCCCAACATACTGTCCTCTTTCACATCTGATCGACAAAAAAGTCAAGCACACTTTCTACTATCTTACATTATAAAGAACAAACCTTGATGTACATATTTTCATCACCCAAAAGGATGTATGGAATTCTACAAATACCAAGAATAACTTGATAAATTTTGACAACAAACAGAATGGATGCAGTGTCTGTAAAACATTTGTTTTGTAGATGTTAGATGTCTAACTCCACACCGCCAGTAGGTTAAGTGATTCAGAATTTGTTAATACATGTAATACTGATTTATGTATTTTTTTTGGCTATACACAACTTTTGCACTGAGAATGACTGTTAAATGAAAACGAGATTAAAGATAAATACCAGTAACTCTGGTACCACCCGACTGACAGGGTTTTTCCCCATTTAGAACATGGTACTTTTTCAATTTTATGAAACTTGAAAAAACTGCTGTACCTATTATTTTAAAGTAGCTTCCATGTCCTGAATATATATATATAATTTAATAAATTATAGGATAGGAATGGCATAATTCTGGCAGGCAGTCATGGTCCATTTTGAGGTGAGACAGACTTCCACCAGTAAATCTCTAGGTCTGCATACTGAGGACAAAAACGACTAATGCCATCCTAATATTCAGTGATTAGTTGGCAGTTGTATCTTTTATAATGTGTTTTGTCACTTATCGCATTGCTAATTGTAATTGTTCAAGCTCTCAAGCTCTAATAAGCCTATTAAGGTATAATTTCATTGTGAAAAAATAAATACACAATCTGCAGGTGGTCACATGATCAGTTTGTTTTGTTATTTAGTATGTGGGTATGTATAATTAATTGGAGAAGTGTTACTTTTTAAAAAATTAAGTATTTAATATATACGCATTCAAAGCTGAAGGGAACAGATGAAGAAATTTTGCTCCAACATAACAACCAACATTCTGTCGAAAAGGTTTTATTTAGCATTACCGTATCTTTACGCCTCCAGCTCTCTCTGCGCAATTCGTTAGATATGTATTCTCGAGGAGATGATTGCGAACATAATAAACCGAGCATTCCGCCAGATCATCGTCTATTGGATTTAACACTTGAAATCTCATGCTGGGGATGCAACTGACAGACAAGATTGCCTGTGTTTCTTCTGCCCACATAAAAGCCCACTTGGCTCTGATGGTATAATTGCCCACCACACACTCACCCACACACAAACAGGCTCACAATGTGAGGCGGCCGAAAACACACAGTACGCCGGTTTTCAAAGCCGACGCTCCACTGGAATATGCATTCTAAACCTCTCAGCTTCTCCTCTGAATTACCAGCCCAGGAATATGTTTGGCATGGCAGTGACAACACTATCGCAGCCTCAAAATGAAGAGAGCAGCGGAAAGAGGAGTCTCAGGAACACGTAACATGTGGTATTTCTATCCAGAGCGACTGCAAGCACTCGTATCTTAGCTAGGCAGCAGACTGCTTCTGGTGGCTATTTACCCAAACACTAATGCTGTGATCACACATGTCAAAACTTCTTAAATTCATATAACCATTAATGACTGATCTGCACAATACACCTGCTTTATTACATTATAACATAAGAAAGCATTAATGGGAGCTGGGATATGTACCGATACTGGCAAAGGCCCATCAATAAACCTTTCGATGTTTACATAATGAATGTTATACAACACGTGAGCTTACCAGAGTTTCTCTTTGAGATGAATTTCAAATTGATGCAAGCAGCTGAGCTGATGAGGAGAACCATGAGGGTGGATGGCTTCATTTTTAAGATTTCCTCGGTAGCTGACAACACAAAGAAGACACAAGTAAGGACATTTTGGTTTATCACCCCGTCAGACCTTTTTTGAAATTGACATTAATATTCACAGCTGGGTAAAGGATGTCTGCGGCTTGACTTTTAACACAGTGTGTGATATCAAACAGTAGCCTGGCAATTTCTTATTTACAAGGCGCTCCAATCTGTTTACTCTAATAGGACAATCCATTCTCTGAAATAGCTTGGCATTTACACATCTTTTACTCTTGATTATGCTAGACCAACACAGATGTTGTTTTGCTTCTTTTTTTCCCCCATGTTCGCTGACTGAAGGGGTATGACAAAATCTCCAGTCATATTGAGTACTAAGGATCTATTTTTGAATTTGAGGAAATTATATTCATAAAATGACAAAATTCCCAAACACATGCAATTTTACTTTTATTTCATACACAAATGTTTTAGCAGGTTAACTACAACTTAGGAAGTTTCAAAGCTTTCATTTTTAGCTTTCTGTGGGTCATTCATAAAGGGAATTAATACCCATTAATAGAATGGAATGTTTCAGATTAAATCATAGAGCATTACTGAAGGACACCTCTGAAACAAATAATTTTTTTTGCACCTCAGTATTTATGTAGAACATACCGTAAGCCTCAGATAAATCATATATTTTTTTAGAAAATGTGTTGAGAATGAACGAAAGAGCGAATCAGTGGATTATCTATCTGGCATGTGCCAAATAATCAAAATTAATAGAAAGCCAGAGGTTTATAGGATTTACAGGTTTAGTCCTACGGTTGTCCATTAACTGGGGTTATTGTCTCTCCAGCACTGCTCTCACTGCAGAATTCTCAAACCACCCAGCACAGGATTAGAAAATGTGCACTGATTTACCAAGCACTATCAGGCTGAAAAACTGGACTGCATGTGTCATCCTGACCCACCATTATCTGTTGTTACACTTAAATCTGTTCAAGATGGGTTATGGGAAAATGCAGCTATTCAGAAATCTAATGATTGTTCTGAACATTAAGCCGATTATTACACAACAAGGAACAAATTATGTAATAAATGTGTACAAAAGAAGGACAGCGTAGCATCCCCTCAACAGTCCATTATTATTCTGGGTTTTGGCAGCTTTAGTCTGCAGAAATCAGCTTTCTGTGACAGGTCTGCCTTCACCTGACAGAGGAAGGGGACAATGTTTCCACAAATAATGAGAAAATACAAAAAAGCTATGCTCTAACTGTCAGGAGCAAGAATATCTGTCTAATAGCACACGCGCACACACATGCACACACACACACACACACACACACACACACACACAAAACAGCATTTCCCCTAACAGTATCCAGGTCTAATGGCCAGCAAGGCCCAGGAAATTCCCACCTTCTGCTCATACTCTGGAAAATGACCATTTATTTTTCTGTTGCTAAAGTGCTTGTACTAATTACTAATATTTCTTACAGTTGCTGTGATGATAGTCACCCTGCAAATAACTTATAGTGTATAAAAATAGATGACAGATAAATCCCTATATCATAACATCTAAATGAGGTCAAGCTGCAGTTAAAGCTTTTGAAATGACAGGGTTATCAACATTCAGTGTAACACTGGGTGCACTTACAGGTAAACCAATACTCTGGTCTTACCCCAATTATGGAAATACTCCGATTATTGAAATAGTCATGTAAAAATGTTTTTATCTGAATATCTTCAACAGTGCAAGGTCATAATTGGTGAGTTCAAAACCCAATTAAAATCTCTGGATTTTTGCCAAATCTTTTTTATTTATTTATTTATTTATTGGTGCATATAGACATCTTACTCCAATTTCTTTCAGCTTTTTCAAACTACACGTCAGGCTGAAGTCAAAGACAATGGATAAAAAACAAGGAAGGTATGACTCCATATGTGATGGATGGTACTAACCAAGCACATCACGTTGTTATCTAATTTCTTCTGTCAGCATTGGAAAAAGCCATGCCATTGACCCTTTATTTTGAAAACTTGCTTTAGCAGTATGTGTGGGATCATCATCGTCTTGCTGTAGGATGATGCACGGTCCAATGAGTTTGAAGGCATTTGCTAGAACTTGAGCAGATAAGATGCTTCTGTACACTTCAGAATTAGTTCTGCTGCTGCTACATCATCAGCTGTACCTGTAGCGGCCATACAGTACATGCCCAAACCATAACACCACTACCACATTTCACGGATGAGGGCGGTGCTTCGTATCTTGGGCAGTTCCTTTTAGCCTACACACTTTGCATTTGCCATCACTCTGCTGAAAGTGAATCCGTTTACAAGACCTTTTTCCAGAGTTCAGCAGACTCCTCTGCAGACTCTTACTGTAAGTTTTAGCAAACTGCAACCTGGTCATCCTGTTTTTGCGGCTAACTAGTGGTTTGCGTTTTGCAGTGTAGTCTCTGTAGTTCTTTTCGCGAGGTATTCTACAGACAGCAGTCACTGACACATCCATGCCTGCCTCCTAGAGTTTCTGATCTGTTGGACAAATGTTTGGGGTTTTTTCTTCATTATGGTGATAATTCTTCAGTCATCAACTGTGGAGGTCTTCTTCAGCCTACCAGGTCCTTAGCAGTTACACAGCTCACCAGTGCTCTCTTTCTCCTTAACACAAGAAAGGCAAAGTATTTTTACCTCCTATTACCGCCACGCTTGATACCCAGCAACATCCAGGCTCGTCCAGCATCATAGCATCTATTTCTGCACCCACAGTGACCTAATTCAATAAAGATTATGACACTGTATGTTGCAAAACTATAATAAAAGACACAACTGAATCAATTTCAGCATTTTTATTTCTAAAATATAGTGGTTTTGCTATACAGGCTAAGGGAAAAACGTAGCAAGGCATATGACAGGTACACTGAGAAAAATGCTAAAATGTGCAAAACAAGACAAAATGGAAAAAGCAGTTAAAGAAACAATAAGTGCAATATTTAAAATAGTCATTCCTACCGTCAGTACACTCTAGAAATTCAGTACGCTTCTCCCTTCTCCTGTTTCCACTATTTGGAGCGCACTCTTACTCTTCAAATCCAGAGAATGCACAGCATTGGTGGTTTGTGTGACCACACACAAATTGGTAGCACTTCACACTGTTGTCTTTAGCCTTTTTCCAACTGCATTTGCCAACCTGACACTGTATTTTCAGAGTTTATTCAAAGTCTCCATTTCAGTGAAAAACTGAACATAGGCTGTGTCTGAGGCATTATCTCTGCAGAGTTATAAACCATAATTTCTATAACTACAAATGCCACAATTATTCATCCTCACCCCAGAATCTTCTTCAGTATCATCACATGATTACAGTAAATGATTTTTGAGTGATTATTTGTGCAAAATCAGTTTTGATAACTCTTAATTGAGTTATTCATATCAAAGCATCAGTCGTTTAGTTGCTGAATAGCATGCAGAAGGAGAGAGCAACACATTCACACCTGGGTACTAATCCCTGCTGCCTGGCGGGGTATTTTGTACACTCCTGCACAAGTAGCCATTTCAGGTTTATGTATGTGTAATTCAGTCATCTACCAAGTGCAAAAACCAAGTCTAAAACAATTAGAATTTTTGTGGGAAGTATATATTTTTTTTAAAACTGTTTTTGAACAAGGTAAGAAAAAATATATTCAAGAAGTAATTCTGGGGATTTTTTGTACAATAAATCAAATCATACATCAGTTTAAGCAGTCATCTGTCCTTGAAAAGTTACTGTCGTTTTCGGAGTCAATTTTAGCAGAAATTGTTTGCTAGGTGACCAAAAAAGGTTTTTGTGCATCTCAGTTGTTTTTTCTTCTGTTATAATTTTATGGAATGTCTAGAAATAAAAAGAGAACGAGAGGGTTGGTACACAGGGAGTTCATGGAGAGGGCTTCAGATTTGGAGATCAGGGACACTAGATGATGATGAAGACACATCAGGCACATTAAATGGTGTTTAATATTTGTTATAAAGAAATTATCTGAACTCATCAACATGTTTAATGTTAAACATGTTCAGCTGATTTGCTTGCTGCGTTTACAAAGCAATGTCTTCAAGATGCTCCAAGTGGTTAATGAAAAATAAAAAGCCACCTAGTCACAGGTATTTCTAATAAGCATATACCAGATTGGTCTGTGTAGTACGCTGTTTGCTTTGAAAAAGCTTACATGGGTGTTTGGAAACAAACACAAGCCGCTTTCCTCATCATTTTGATATTACCACAACACAATTCACAATAAGTTACGAAGCTGCTTATGCGTCAATGTTTTTCATAAATAAAGCCCCATAATCTGAGGATGTGGTTGGTTTCACGTTACCATTAAAAATGTGTTTCCTAGACTAGCATTAGTATGTGCAGAACAAAACTTCCATACACGCATTTTAGGGCATTTTTATTTACTATAAAATTAGCCCGTCCCTTTGTTACAATTATACTGACTAGGTTGTATTTTAACATCTGACTGCTTGTATTTTGGTTTAAATTGTATTCCGACTCGATTAAGTTTGAATGTAATTCAAACAGGTAATGACTACTGACAAGTTTGTAGTAGCTGTTTGAAGTAAATTTTCATGGCACTAGGCTAAATATTTTGTGAGTAAATGCACAAAATCCAAAACCTGTTACATATATACCGACTCTCCCTGATTTTTTCCAGGTGGCTGCTGTTGCAAAAGTGTAGTCTAAAATGCTAATCCAAAATAATTAGGGAGAGGGGATCTTTCAAGCATGGTGGACATGATGACCTTTATATGCATAGTTTCACAAGCCAGTGAACACCTCAGACTGCAGGATATGTGTAATATAGGTGCAATTTTGTCTCCTTCATTTCTTTCTGTTTTTTCCATTTTGTATCATCCACATTTAGCCACTCATCCAGAAACTAGATGTCCAGGGCTTTCAAATCCAGGTACTGATTTCTGATTCATTGCATGTACGGTGCGCACATGTGGCTTAAGGCTCTTAATATTCGCTGAGCAATTTTCACTTTTAATTAGGCCATCATGAAGACAGATCTTTGGAAATTGCTTGTCTGCCAAAAAAAGAAAGGGGAGTCTAGCACTTCACCAATATGCTGCAATTTTGCAGATTTTTATCAAGCACAACCCTGTTTTCAGCTCCATATTAAAATTAATCTATTCATTGCATCATATACAGCAGTTCTTTACTCAAAATACAGTTGTTTTCCAGTTAACCCTTGTGTAAGATGGCTGACTTCCTTTAGTCGGTCAGTCAATTGTTTAGTAGCGATCACATTTTTTTTTATTGCACAGGAGCTAAGGCTTGTAGCCCACTATCTTGTGTTAGCAGATATACACAGTAATAATCGAACAGTGTTAACTGATCTCTAACAGTGCTAATCCAACACTTAACTGAGAACATTTGGTCCCAGTCCGGAATGTGGGATCAACAGTTATCTACAATAAATCAACATTGGACATTTTACTGTGTAATTGTCAGGCGTGGTCTATAGAACAGCCTACACCTATGTTTGGATTCGTGCAATTCTTATTTTTAGCATATTCTAATTTTGCATTAAACGTGTATTGGTATTAATTAATTTTTTCTCTCTCTGAACAAACAGGATTTTTCATTATGTTGTTTATAGTGATGTTTGTTGTGTTTTTGGTTCTGGACAAATGAGCTTTTAAAAGCATATCACATAAAAGCTGTTCTTATTACTGTTTACCTTGTTATTCCTGCTTTATAATTCACAGTAAAAAAATACTTCTAAAAAGTAATCTGCAATTTTATTTAAGGACATGATCACACTGGATCCACGTCTAATGGCACTGCATTTATGTTTTAATTAGGATTCATTTAATTATCCCAATAAACTAGCAAACAGATAATGCATTATTAGAAATATTTTTTTGGTTTAGTAGCCAAATGATAAGGCAGTCCATTCTTTATAGCCTATTGTAGAACCCTCGGGTCAGCACTGAGAGTATAGGCGCAGTGACGTCGCAAATGCTCAGGTACATTTCCGGTTTCTGCGCTGTCCCCCAAGTGTAAACCATCATTAACTTCATCAAAGACTTTGTCAAAAGGAAGAGACAACAACAGTGCAATATATACAACAGTCTTTAAATATGTAAGAAAATAATTTCTTAGAATCGCTTAGTCTAAAAAACTGCCAGTCGACCAAGATTTTCTTTGGGTGAAGACAGCCTTAACTGTAAGACTTCAGTATCAGAGCAACACAGTACTGTGGGTTCCCCCATACAAACAAATCTACAGAATTCATCCTTCAGGAAAGACAATTAACATCTGGATTTAAAAAATAATGGTAAGTAATTTCATTTGTATTATTATTATAATACAACATAATATATCTCAATTATTATTTATACCAAGAATATACCATGACATATCTCTACATTTCCCCTTTATAAATGGTTCTTCTATAACCGGTATGTAAAATTGACGCACAATAAAGTCTCATGTTTACTTTGAGATTTTTTGAATAAGTTATTATTTCCTCTTTAATAAAGCATCAATCATTTTCTCTAACCATCATTTTTCTGCTTTCATGTGTTATTTATTTGCTTTTTCCCCTCATATGGCCTGTAAAATACACCTTGCAAATGTATTGTATCAACAGTGAAACCAAAGGAGTTTAATTATGGGTTGTTATTCGTTGAATTTATCACACATATGCCACAGCTATATGTGTTACACTTCACACATCTCCAGGAAACAAGACTGTAGCACAAATACTTTGACCTCATGAAACCATGACTTAAAAGAATGTGCAATATGTCTCACAATATGAACCCTTTTTTTCCTTCGCTCACAATCCAAACAAAAAAACATCCAGTTCCTGAATCTGTTGTCCACCAATGAGATCTGTAGACTTAAGCAATAAAAATAATTTTGAAGCTATTCACCAATAATAATCGGAGACTTATACAATGTAAATCATTTTTAACCATCATTTACGATATGACCAAAAAAATCACGGCACCCCTTGGTCTGGGGCTGTTTTTCATGGTTTCGGCTAGGCCCCTTTTCAGTTACAGTGAAGGCAAATCTTGATGCTACAGCATCCAATCACATTCTAGACAATTCTGTGCTTCCACAACAGTTTGGGGAAGGCCTTTTCCTGTTTCAGCATGGCAATCCCTCGGGCACACAGCAAGGTCGAAATATAAATGGTTTTGTCAAGAATAGTGTGGAAGAACTTGATTGGCCTGCACAGAGCCCTGACCTCAACCGCATCCAGCACCTTTGGGATCAATTGGAAAGCCAACTGCAAGCCAGGCCTAATAGCCCAATCAGTGCTCAACCTCACTAATGCCCTACTGGCTGAATGGAAGCAAGTCCCTGCAGCAACACTCCAATGTCTAGTATAAAGCCTTCCCAGAAGAGTGGAGGTTGTTATAGCAGCAAAGGGTGGACAAACTCCATATTAATGCCCATAATTTTGGATGATATGTTGGATGACAGGTGTCCATGTACTTTTGGCCATGTAGTGTATATCGCTTCTGCTGGAGAAGCTCATCAAATATTTTATTCATACATTCATTCATTCATTCATTCATTCATTTATGCTCAGAAATGCACTGAATTCATGGTACAATATGAAATCCATAATTGTATTTTTCAGGAAAATATACATATGACAATCAGATTTTTCTTTGCAACTCACTGCTATTAAAAATAAGACATTTTTGAGCCAACAAAATCCGCTTTGTGCTATGTACAGCCACACATTTACAAAAAATTCAGTGAACTCTGTTCTGAAAGAATAAAAATCTGCTTCTGAAAAAAAATAAAATGGCTATAGGTGAGAAAATGGCAAAAAAAAACGGAAGTTTAAGTTATTATGCAATACTTGTTCCATGTTATCACAAAGCTTTCCAACACAACCAGTCCAACATATTATCTAACAAGACCAGGTTAAAACCCAGTATATGGCTGGACCTAACACACGTGATCCGGCCGACCAATGGTGTAACTTCATCACTCAGTCAGTCAGTCACTCACAGACATTCGCGTTTGTAGGGCTGGCCCCGTTGTTGCGTTCCAGCCAAAAAGACTGTTATCTTGTTATCCATTTCATTACATTTATTTGGCAGACACTTTCATCCAAAGTGACGTACAATAAGTGCATACCAAAGGTCACTGGAACAACTACAAAACACAGGTCCGATTACAATACTCATTATGTAACAGTTATTCATAGCCATAAACACAGTAAGTCCAGTTCACACAGTAAGTATAGGCTAGGTCAGAAAGTAATGTTAAGTCAAACTAGGATGCATGACAACACATGACAATGAGCTACAACATCAAGATGCTTTATCCAAGTGCATAATACATCTATGAAACATAAAAAATAAGCTTAAGGATGTGACATAACCACAAAAGTGGTTTTATACAATCATCGATTTGTATGGAAAATATATGCTCTATGTGGTTATTGATTTGTACCGAAAATATACTGTATATGTTTTAAGTACTCTTGAATCAATATTAAAATAACACATAGTCAGTCCAGAACCCTTAATTGTTGGAATCAAGTACCATTATAAAGGAAACACATTCCTTATTTACTAAATGACAAATAATTTGTCTAATCATTCAGTCACAAAATATGTTTTATGTTAAGAAATTAATTCAAGTTAAATTTGTGTCGTATAAAATATAAAAGTGATATAAAACTGCAGCTTTAATTTCACTACTTTTACACACAGCAAGCAGAGAGGTGTATTACAGAGAGAGCATGAGAAACAAGACAGGCATTTTTCTATTCTATTGCTGGGATTTGTTTTAAAGCAAAACTGTTAAGTTAAACGTACAGCATATGATGTCTCTTAAGTTAGTTTCAAAAGTTGAGTACTATGCACTAACACAAACACCAGCTTATCAGAACATATCATCCTTTTTTTCATACATACTGAACTTGCATTTACGCAAAGAGCTAATACACAGCAGCTTGGCTGCCTGCAGTCATTGTGTCACCGACCTATTCCCTTGTGCCATGCTCTCTGTACTGCTGGGATAGGGCCATGCAATCCACTCTAGAACATGGGTGCACAAACTTTTTCAGTGAATACCCAAATATATCAATCAATGCTTTTCACAACCCAAACTGATGTAATTCTTATCACTGACAATTAATTGATAATTAATTGTTAAACCGCTCACAATAGCCATGTTTTTAATATCTACAAGCTAAATGAAAGGACGGAGTTACTGAAATTAGCAGGCAATTATTCACAGAAAGCATAGTCAAATCAACAGAATTTCAGGATTTATCGATGAACCATAACATGGATAAAGTGCTCAAAGCTGCCAGACAAAAAACCATATGATAAAACATTTATTCTCATTAATGTTACAGTGATCGTCAGTGAGTTTGTTTTTAATGCTACGTACCAGCCACTTACTCATTTCCCAGTGGGAAATTTCTAATGCTAATAGAAGCTAAAGCCGTCAACTATCCTATGTTATATGAACAAGTTAATTAGGCAGAATCGGCACTCGTGAGTGCAGTAAAAATGATGCACTAGTAAGCTTTTGCATAAGTCATATGACGTACAAATGAAAATTATAAAAATGCATTTTAACTTTTTTTTTTCTATTTAGCATTTATTTGTACAAACACGGAATAACCTTAATGAATACTAACACCTTTTTCCATACAGGCCTAATTGCATTGCAGTGTTGGTTTAAGCTACACGATTCCAAAACCAAATAGATCCCCCATGACCCAATTTTGGCTGGCCGACCCAATCTTTGTGCACTGCTGCCCTAAACAAGAACTTGCTAGCCAAATAAGAGCATCAAGGAAAGCAGTTTGGCAGACTGTAGTAGAAATTATGTAAGTCGCCTCTCTCTCTCCATTGAAAATAAATGACTTCTGGCGGGAGTGCTGTGGGAGTGTCATATGTGGTGCAAATCCGGGGTAACTCAGAATGATTTCATGGCCCAAACTTGTGCACCTTGTGCAGTTTGTGCACTGCAGCTCTAGAACATTGCTCACTGGCAGTAAGAACAGGCACACACTAGTGTGAAAGAAACGAAGAGGAAGACGGATCAAAATAGCCTTTCAGAAACACAGAATCACTCTCTTTCTGAATACAGTATCCACAGATATCCACTGACACACACACACACAAACACACAAACACCCAAAATGAGTGTGTCAGTCTACCTGCTCATTTACCCTCATGAATGTGCCAAATATGAGATTCATGAAAGGTGTCCTGAGAGGTTACTAGCATTTTAAAATTGAAACTGGTGATCATATTTGTGTGCATTGTTTTTAAAATCGTGAAGAGCGAGTGAGATGTGTGGGAACTGTGTTTTCCATTTTGGGAACATGAATACAAAAAGGTTTTTACACATTTCAAGTCCACAAACGATAAAACTTTGAGAAAGATCTGTCGGCGGTTTCATGCCAGAAACCTCTGAGAGAAGAAACAACATTTTCCAAATTCTGGTGCACTATCTGCCAAAAACGAAATCACACACAGCTTTCAAAAACCTGCAAAATGGATCTTCATATAGAACTGATTTCAGAATCATATCCCCTTTAATTTGAGAGTAGCATACAAATAAAATAAAAACTCACTGATGGCCAAAAAATACCAACAATAAAAAGTATTCAATGCATCCACAAATAGATCATCTCACATATTACTACAACAAAGATCATAACTGCACCAGGAAAACAGGGAAAAAACAGGAAACCACAACTACTAGTGTGAGAGAAACAAAGAGGAATAAGGATTAAAATAGCACACACACATACAGACACACGCACGCATACACACACACACTGGAGAGGATCAAAGACTGCTATTAAACATTGCGCTGTACATCAATCTCTTGATCACCAGCCAACAATGATTATACAGGCATGCAGCTGTTTTCTTACCAACCTCCTTTCTTATCTTGTCAGTGAGAACACATATTTTTTTGCCCATGATGTGAGAAATTGCTGTAAATTGTACAAAAATTTTTTGCAGTTAGCACCTGTTTAATTTATTATTTAGATATTCAGTGGCCGTTCTTGTACAGAGCAACTTACACACACACACATACACAACCCATTTAAACAGCTGGATATTGACTGAAGCAATTCCTAGTCCAAGCCTGCCAAGAGTCCCAACTGGTAATTGAACCACAACCGTGTCTTGTCAGTATCTGACCTTTAATATTTTAATTTAGACTTTGTTTTTGTCTGTTACTGCTTTGTATTGACATGTATTTGCGTTTTGTGTGTACCCCAGGAAAAGTAGCTCCTGCATGTGCAACAGCTAATGGAGACCCAAATAAACATAGAAGTTCAATAGTAGTCAGGTTGCACATACAATGTAAGCACACCAGTATACTGACCACCTCAAATAACCACCCCTTATTATAGCTTCACAAGAGAGAAAAGTGTGCTCCCAGGCCAGGAGGGCAAATCTGGAGAAGTCACGCTTAACTTCCTTGAACCTGTGAAAGCCAGCACAGAGTTGGATGAAGACACAAATGCATTTATAATAGTAACATTCAGGAGCATCTAGATTTCTCATCCTATTAAGGCACTGTTCTAGTGCATGGATTGGCCACACGGTCTGGACACAAATCCAGACCGTGCAAGCGCTGTGGCCGCCAGGCCCACACAGTGAAGCAGTTGGCTCTAGATGACAGGTTGCCTGAAACCCTCCTTTATAGTGTTGCATCATGCACCCGGGACTCCTACTGGTCGACGTGGTGCGTGCAAGTCTGCCTGTTGAGCTGCACATATAATATCTTCCTCCAATTCATGTCTGTGCGAGCCGAACTTGCAAACTCTGGTGTGATAAGAAGGGGCTGCCAGCTTCATGTTCTTCAGAGATGAGCAACCATTTGCAGTAAGTCGTGAATTTAAGTAAGGCTGAATTCAAATGTGTATTCATCAAAACTGCTTTATTCTTAGAGCTACCTATTTAGATGCTTTTATGATAGTTTATTGAGCCATATTTTATCAGCATTAAGATGCTAAAATTACATGTTTATGAAAATCCAGTGAATTCAGTGAAATTGTTATGCAAGAAACTTAACGAACTGATCATATGATCAGATTCACCTAAGCAAGTTTGTTTGTTTCTGAGGTTATTTAATGACACCCAGGGTTACTTATAGTGCTTATCAGTTTTGTACTCTGAGGGAAACATTAAAATATTATAGTTACTGTGATAAAACACATAGCTCACAGCTATAGCAGTGAACAGAATGCAAACCCAATATTCAAGGACCAGAGTCCTACACTACACTAATACCCACAAATCAGCCTCTGCTTAAAGCCCAGGGTACAGTAAATTACAGCATGGCAGTTCAAATAAAATTACAGCTTAGCAATAACACCAGCTCCGGAGAAAGAGCGTACAGAGATGTCTGGATGACAATGCAGGTTGTCACATGAACCTGCAAGCTTAACAACAATAATTAATGTCTGCATGCAGCAGGCAGAATGGAATTTATGCACACGGTCTCTATGCTGTGTACAGTTGCTCTTGTTATGACTCATTGGCATGGTCTACAACTGACATATTCACTTGGTAAATTAGCATCCTTTGTCCTCTGAAGTAGCACTCCATTGTTCAATTGATTTTTTGTGCTTCTCTTGCTCCCTTCTGATTCTTTTCAGAGCAAATAAATGAAGAGCCAAATGCCGTTCATGTTATACCCTCATAGACAATGACCCAGTGCACCTCACCAATGAAAAACTTGCTCAACATGTGATTGCATAGGAGGCAAAAGCTCAAAACTGAAGAAATATATTTTATTACTGATCATCCCAATTAAAATAATGTACATCACCAGACATTATCTTCATGAATGGGCATGACTTTTTACAGTTTATAATCAGAATGCAATCATCCAGAAGGAAGTAAGACTTTGGATGAAGCGTTCTATGGTCCAACATGGGTCAAGTGGAGGCCATTGGCTTTCAAAACGGCAACGGTAAATGTGTATATCTTTAACTCCTTCTGAGACAAAAGGTATGCAAAATGATCAAAGTGGACAAGTATTTTATTTTTTCACTGTACTTCTGTGGAAATTAGCCTGAGGCCTTTGTAACTGATTCTCATTGACCCAGAGTCACTGCGTCAATGCTAAAGCTATTAACACCATGGCCGACGACTTGCGTAAAAAGTCAGTGTGCCATATCTCTTGCCAGGAATGCATTCAATGCTCTGGTCTAATGTTGGTCAGTATTATTAATCCAGTGATATTACTGATATCGATTCACTTCATATTTCTTATTTACAATAACAATGAACAGTTACATTGTGGTTCCATATTTCCAAGTCAAATATAGCTCCTCAAATGTATTTTTTTATATGTATAAATAAATATTTTTATTTTACTGAGTGAAATATAGCCCCTCAAGTAGCATTTTACAATTAAGAAATTAACTGATTATGTACCATATAGGAAGACTGTACAACAACTTCCATATTTGCAATGCTGACACACAGGAAGCAGAGAAAATCCTCCACCAGCTATCAATTTCAGAATGATTTAGCAATGTGTGCACTGGGAATCTCGTCACAAATTGGCCAGTGTCAGGTGAGGCCATCAAAATATATGAGGCAATATAGTTAGTATATAGTGAATTACCAGCAACCAAAACAATTTAGGAATATTTAAACAGCATTCAACTGCTTTTACTCAGATTAATCCACGTTGTCATGTACATCCACTCAGAATCAAATGACACTAAAATGCCAAAATATTGTTGCAAATCAGACGAGGAAAATGGACATCCATTTCGTTCAGGTGCACCATGTGTCAGATGTATTCACAAACAAATAAAAAATAATATCAATAACACTCAGGCATAAAATGGACATTTTCATGGCCTGCATCTTCAAATGTCTAAAATCTAGTAGCTCAGAAAATGTATTTGAATGTAATGTGCCTTTCATGATGTTTTTTCTGATTAAATGCTAACCATCAGGGGATGCTGCCATTACATTTTATGTAACTTACCTGAAACATTTTTCTGTGACTTAGGAGAAATCCATTCTGCCTATTTGAGGAATGTTTTCATCACTATTTCCAAACCAAATGACAATCGAACTGGTATGTTTCCAAATGGTTATATCATTTTATGTTAACTGAGTACAGCCAAAAAAACAAAAAATTAATAAAGGAGAAGTTGGGAAAAAAAACCCTGAAAGTGTTCCAGTGTAATGGAATACCAATATTCATGCATAGTATGGTGACTGCTTTCTATCAACATATGTAAAATGTATAGATGACAAATATTTTCATTTTGTACAATGGGATAGTTTTTCAATATGCAGAGATTAACTGGATATGGCCAATTGGCCTCACCAATAAGCAACAAATATTTGGAATGTACCCTTGCAAATAAATAAATAAATAAATAAATAAATAAATAAATAAAAAAAACACTGCCAATCCCAACCCCTCAAATGGGTGGCCTACTGGCTTTTGTGAGTCTCTTTTGATATTGCCGGCACTGATGCATTTATCAAATGACCATCATAGCTTTTGAAAGGCCATCCTTATTATGGCTGTACTAGTACTAAAAAAATACACAATAAATGACAAAAAAGATAAAATGTCAGCTGTACTATCTTGATATGAAAATACTGTCAAAACAGAAAAAGAGTGATATCTCCATGGGGAAATGATTCATCGCTATCTAATGACTCCAACTGATCGATCAGGCATCCATGGACTTGCATGTGAAAGGGTCATATGAAAGGTCTTCCTCTGATTCCACTCTGCAAGCTTATCTGTAGTCTGCAGTGTGAATAAGAAGAAACATCACGTTTCATCGGAGAACTATGGATGTCGCAGTGGGATTGCAGTGACGATTGGCCATTCCAAATTGGGGACGGAATTGGAGATGCTCAGATCGATGTTGGGAGCCAAATTATTTTTAAAATATATGTATATGTAGACAAAACTTAGTGATGCCTGACTACACTGTCATACTGGATCTAGCTGATAAGTAGCAAACTTCTGGAAATGGTACAGGCTGATGGTGCATGGCTAATTTACAAATAAATACCTGTTAAAGTTAAATTGGTTTTAAGAATATTTTGACATGAGATAACCTTATATCACCCTATATCTTGCGATTCAACGCAGCTGACTGCAGGAGAAGTTGCATGTTTTGCAGCTTGCTTTATTGTCCAGAGAGTTTAAGCACATGAAAGGAATCCAGTGTTTGATGGAAATTGCTCTTTTTGTAACACTTCCCAAAGCAGGTTAGGTTCAGTAGCTTGCTTGCCAGATTTTTAATAGTGATAGCCACAGGAGAGGTCCTAATTACATACTGTCAAGTGGATATTTAGCCTTCCATATGTGGTTATTAAATTAGATTTTTTCCACTTGGTAGTCAGTGCCTGTAGACAGTGGTATATTTCTGGAAATTAAGCTTCCTGCTTCCACATTGAGATAATCAAGAACAAAAATTGTATTGTGCTAGTGCATATTTAATTTCCTTGCTTTAAGTAATTTTGGAAGTAATTTTATTTATACAACCATTACCATTGTATGAACAACAATTATATTATTTTCTAATAAAATTCACCAGTCTTTCAGCATTTGGTTAGCCTTTGAAATGACTTTTTTTTTCTTGTTTTTTTCCACTGTTTGAGCCTGTCTAAAGGTATGGCCATCACCTGTCCTACTATTCAAAGTAGGACAGGTGATGTCCCCCCCCCCCCCCATTGCCACCCTTTTTAAAAGTTGCCTTAAAATGTATATGTTCGTACAGAACATATACATTGTTCCTCTTTCAAGGCCTGTAGATCTTTTTTAAAGAACTTTATTCCCCACAATGTAATTGTTGACATTTTCCTTTTTAACAATAAAATTGATAAGCTTGATCAAGTTGTATTAATTAAAAAGAGGTCAGAAGTTTTCCTGTTGCTTTGCATGTTCCTTTCAGGAAATTTTCAACCTATGCAAAACCAATGCAATAATTTCCATGTTATAACCAGAGTTGGACTTTGCCACCACCCAAACCATGCAATTGTGTGGGGCCACGGACACTTGGGAGGTCCCCTGCTGGGACCACAAGCAGAAGCCCGTGTATTAACCTTGAATACTGGTAAATACATAGCCGTCATTTCCACAGGGGACGCAACTTTCACAATCCAATGTGAACACGGCACAAGAAACTTGAGAATTCAATCAAAACAAATACTAGCGTGTGTATTACATGCCCTCGAATCAACAACCATATCAGCTTCAGGGTCATTCACTTTTTTAAAATTTACAATAGTCTCTGAACATGTCAAACATTTGCAGAAAACATATTACAAACACTATTAATTAAATAATCTGTGATGCTTTCTTAGGCAGCATGTGTCTTCTTTTTTGATATGCTGGGAAATATGCCTGTGTATGCTGTTGTGTAATGTCAAGTGTCTGTTTTTTATAATATGATGATGCAGAATGATGCAACAAGTAGACTAGTTTGGTGGGGAAAATTGAATAGCAGCTAGTTAGCTAGTGAGGGAGATAGTAAATAGAAGTCTAATTACAATAAAGCCTATCAAAATGCCTTATTTAGAAAAGTAGGTCTCAATGGAGAAAATAGAACAGCAGAAAAGGTAGCCGAAAGGTTGCCAAAGTTGGATGGCTTTTTTAAAAAGCAGTCACAAAACCGCAACTCAACCGTGGCAAAACATCTGTGTGACCACTACCTACAGTTAGGCCACTCAGAAGGGACATATCAGCAACCTTCCCAGCTCAACTGTGGTCATTCCGGACCTGTTTTAGAGCTGAGATTCCTCAGCACAGGTCAGTCAACTTGCAAACATGCTTATAGTGGAACGCCATTGGTGTGAAGTCTACGTTCGGTGTGGTGTGTAGCTAAAGTTACTGCACTGTTATTATTTATGACATTGGCTGTCACAGTAGCAATAGCGGAGCACTCATTTCCTAAATTAGAATTAATCAAGAACTATATGTGAGGGGTAGTATAGGGCAGGAGAGACTGAATGGACTACATTTTCTATCGAGAGTGTCAGAGCCGGGGAGCTGAATTTGAAGAAGATTGTTTAAAATTTTGCATAAGGCAAGGATGCCCTTCAAAGTAAGTAGACAAAGTGGTCTTCAAGGGGAATGGTGTTTCCAAGGGGCCGCATTGCTGCAGTCGATCAGAACCGATCTACCCCCACCCCAAATCACAGGCTGCTGTGTTCTGCCCATCCCCCCACCCCCCATGTTCAAAAATAAAAGTGGCATCCATAGAAAACATTTGATTTTATAAACCAAATACATCCTGTCTCAATGTGTAGTTACAAAAGCCAAGAGTAAGTATGATTGTTAAGACACATTAGAGGTCCATTAGGCATACAATACAGTTCTTGACTCACTCACATGCAAGCTAAAATAGGTGATAAGACAGTAGTATGTTTATGAAGATGAAGCTACCAAAAATATACACACATGCAGGGTAGACAGGTCACAGTTTTCTCCTCCGTTCTTGTTGTTTGTTTTCAAAATCTGATTGTAGGATTTGTACAAGCAAAGCAGCCTTTCCACTAGCAAGCAGTGTGGGGTGCCTCTTATAACATGCAGGGGAAGGAGATAGCTGGTTTGTTTAGAAAGCATAACAATTTGACCAATATGGCAGAATTTATGTAACCTATTGTAGCTTTTACAGGAAACTGCTTTGGGGGCCCCAAAACTAAGCTTTGCTTGGGGGCCCCAAAATGGATAAATTCACCACTGGTTATAACCTCTGCAAAGTGACAGCTTTTTGTGAGAAGTCTTAAGCATATGCTGAGAATGGGCTCATTCATTTAAAAAAATAAATAAATAAACCTAATACGTAATTCAAAGGATCATTCTTACAAGAAGTTTTACTATTATGATCACTGATTGCTGTAAGAAGGATGATTTACATTGCTAAAAATCCTTTAATGAGAAGATGTATCTGATCTGACATGGTATTTAATACAGGAGCGACTACATGATTTCATTGGATTCCCCCCCTCTCCAGAGACCTGCCATTGCTGTCGACCAAGAAAGTTAGTATGGTTTTGTTTAAAGGCAACATGCATAATAGTGATAAATATGATATAGCCTACATGTTAATACTCTTTATATCCAGTCCTCTTGGCTTTGTCTTTTCTTTGCATCTTGTGTGTCAAGCATTGAAGGCACTGAGAACGTTTAAGTAAACACACTAGGATGACTTTCGTCTCTTGATCATGTCCAGCCGTAGGTTCGCGAAATCCCCGATAACAATATGACCGTTTAGGGGTGGTTACGTGTCGATTAGCGCTCGAAGAGACTGAGGGCGCACCATATTTATGTGCAATGTTCCTGCTTCCCTTCAGTGCTTTTAACGATTGGCAGAAACACTAAAAGCAACGGCCACAATCCGACCGACTTGCAACCCTGAACACAGAGTTGATATATAGTTACTTTAAATCAATATGCCCTGGCAGGCACCCTCACCATGAGCGCACATCTAATCCAAGCATACGCGATATAGTATGGTCTTTCGTTCGACCACAGCGAGAATTATATCAGCCTTACTTTGGGAAGTCGCGAGCACGAGAGTTAAAACTGTGCAGTAAATATGTGACTTTCTGTGTTTGATCACACGGTATAGCCTATTATAAAATCACAAATAATATCATGTTTAACTATTTTCAGGGTAGTCGTTCTAAAACACCGCACTTTACTCGCCCTGCATACTCTCATGCATCCATCTGCCCTTACACATAAACACACAAATCAGTAAATTAAAATCATAAGGTTATTTCGAAATTAAACAAAAACGTCGGTTATCCTGTTGCTGCTGTATGCCGGCCTTAATGAGTGCTCAAATTGATTCTTTTCCAGTGCGTCTGATATTTTATTATTTTTTTAAATGTAGGAATAGAATATACACTAGTTTAAATCAAACAAAGCACACTCCCAAAATCATGAAAACTTTGCAACTTACCTGAAATTGTGTATCCTTTAATCAGCCAATCAACATGGACTGCTTCGTTTTCTCTGTGGTATTTCCAGTTCAGAAGTGTGCTAGTTGATAGTGCATCGGCTCATCTCATATTCTTTCCCATGTATGTCATTTGCATTCTGGGAATATGTGTTATATTACATTATAACTGCAGAACTATATTTAGTTATAAATATAGTTGGGCAAATAATTATAAATTACTAGTTTGATTACGTTCCATACCAAATCTATATATCATGCAAAGGTGATTATTCACGTCCGCGTTAGTTGATTGCGCGCTTCGGTCAAAAGACATTCGGAGACTTGCCTATTTACTCTGGAGGCAAAAAAGCAACTTCCCACTTTCCGAAATCCTGGACTCTTAGGTACAAGGGAGTTTCTCCTTCCCTTTCTCCTCCGTATTTAAACCTTCTCCGTTCTTGTATCATCCCCATAAGCCGAGTCGTTCATTTTGCTACATAAAAGCTCCACGTCTGATTTTCAGCGTTGGAATTCCTGTGTTTCTGTTCAAGTGTCTGAAGCGAAGAGATGCGCGAGTTGTCAGTCCCTGAAACCTCTAGCTCACGCGCTCATTAACTGGCATCTAAACCCAGTTACACAGGGAACATTATCCAGCAGAAATTAGTTCTACGGTTTTATTTCAGGCCACGTGTCTCCACTGACATACTTGTACTGTACAAATGATAACAAAAATAGCTTTAAGAAAGCGAGTAGGGATTCGCAGTTTAATATCTTTTATTATTATTTATATCTTTTATGTACTACCTATCGCCTCCTTGTGGTTGGGATGGATGTCAGTCCAAAAATGTTTTCATTTTTACGCAATGAAGGTGAATTTGTGATCCTGGACTTCGAATTGTTTAACACAGGGCTCATTCAGCATTAATCCAACACTACCACTTTGTCTTGAATTAAGGCTACAGACAGGCAACCGACATCTGTGCGGACACATATTTTCATACGAGACTATTATTTTTGTCAACCTTGGAATTTAACAAATACACATTGTGCTGATGGGAGTTCCTTTAGTCAGAAAAAACTTAACGTAGCGAAATGGCGACTGGAAAATACTATTTAAAATAGAAAATAATAGTACTCTATCAAATCTATCATAAAAAATGAATACCGTAGCCCTGTGCATCGTATCAGCA
This sequence comes from Anguilla rostrata, assembly GCF_018555375.3. Classification (NCBI taxonomy): domain Eukaryota; kingdom Metazoa; phylum Chordata; class Actinopteri; order Anguilliformes; family Anguillidae; genus Anguilla; species Anguilla rostrata. Next base: position 11,775,672 of record NC_057941.1, on the reverse strand, counting down.
TTGTAGTAGTTGTATTGTGTATATTATGTATTGCTTATAAATCATAGCCGAACATGTGATCTATTTAATCAATCCAATGAGGGGTGTAAAAATTTGAGCTACAGTGCTATGAAGAACTCGCGTATTCGTCATTCCGCTTCCTTATTTCTATTATTGCATATTTGTCATACTGAATGATTTCAGATCATTAGACAAAATGTAATATCAGACAAAGGGAACCTGTGTAAACACAAAACACAATTTTGAAACTATTATTCATTTAATTAAAAAAAGATATCTTTGTACATTGTACGTAAGAAATAGTAAAACAAAAGCACTTCATAATTTCACCATAATTGCAAGACATGAAGTGACATGAAGTTGGATTACCTCAAAAGTAGATTTTAAACAGAAGCAGTTTCCAGATCCAAAAATAACCACATTAGCCCACAGCTTTGAGCCAGGCTTAATGAAGTACACATTAATTGAAGCATTAATCTGATTTGAGTGACAGTCCATCCCAATAGGATTTGACTAGTTGTTTAATTACATCTGGACTTTATTTGAGGTCTGTGAATACTTGGACATAAACTAATACCGTACCACCAAGACTCCAGCTGTGTGGGTCAGATTATTCATTTATCAATGGTGAAAATTATTAGAATTAAAAAAGAAAAGGATGACTCATAATATGAAGTAATAAAGTAGTCAACATGTTAAAATGTGCTTTGGACATATTACATATTTATGTGAAGGAAAAACCAAAGGAGGACTTAAGCATGACCATCAAAACTTGATCAGTTGGGGTCATATAAACCGAGAATAATCTACTTCAAAATTTATTACAGATCTAAACAAATCACATCTGAGGTCCTTTACTGACAGTGACAGATACGCTTACTTAATGTTAATGAACTATGGACTATGATCAGCCATACAGACATTTTAAAAACATTTTCCACTTCTAAAATCCTGTGACATTTCAAATTAAATTGTATTTCAGACATTCTTTTCCCTTTCTCGTACTGCATATAAAGTCATGCAGTTTCTATTCAATTTTGTGTCTTGTCTCACTGAAGGATAAATGAATAACTAAGAATACCGCATAGCTCAGTGGGCTGAGTCAAGTGTTTAAACATGCATTTTTTCAGTATACTGTGAGAGAGTGCAGAATTCAGTCAGTTCTTCCAGCACCGGGAGTGATATTTTGTCAGAAAGAAATTTCTATACCCACCACTTAAATCACTTCAGAGAGAGGAAGCGAGGTGCAGCTGTCCTAAGAATGAGCAGAGGTATCATGGGTAATGGGGTTCAGGAGAGAGGGGTGCCCTGTGCACCTTTAAATATACTCTACACTGTAAATATACCATACACATGACAGACATACACTCTTTCTTCTGATATGGATGCATGGTGTTAGGCCCCATCCCATTTTCTCATATGGTTTTTGATATGTGCGTTTTGTTCGGTGGTCGTGCGAAACGCAACATCCTAACATGGTTTTGATGGTTTTAAGAGAAGCTCTGTATTCAATCTTTTATTAAGTGATGTCTTTGTTGTTGTCGACGGACTGTTCTTGCTGACAGTCTGATCACGTCCTGCATTGACATTTTCAGTCACCTGAAGAAGAGTTGCTCTTCTGTTTTTCCTTACATATCACACTAATGCACAAGCATCACAGTCACCAAATGTGCGCTTTCGATCACAATTTCTGACCTTATTCACTCATGTGCTTCCCATATATCTAAATGCAGATGTCACATTAGTCCCTGTCCCTACTGAAACACGTCAGCCGAGCAATCTTTGTGACTGAAGGAAAAAACCTCAATAAATGAGTGGAGAAACATAATGAATGCAGATGCTTCCATACAGGTGTACTGCATGATACAATTAAGTAATTAACATGCTCTGTGGCATGTGTAAAAATGCTGAGCAGGTCCACTTGACCTTGATTTTGCATCAAGATGAGAAGAGGAAAAGATCAAAGTGACTTTGAAAGAGGGTTCATTATTGAGGCACGGATGGCAGGAGCTTCAATCACAAAGACTGCTCAACTGGCTAGTGTTTCAATAGGAACAGTGACTAAAGTGACATCTGCATTTAGATCTATGGGAAAGATATCAGTAAATACGGTTGGACATTGTGGTCAAAAGCATACATTTGATGACCGTGATGCTCGTGTAATAGTGCAATATGCAAGGAAAAACAGAAGAGAAATGCTTCCTCAGGGGACTGAGAATGTCAGCAAAAACAGTCCATTGACATAGAAAGGGATATTATAGTAGGGTTGCAGTGCATAAACCCCTCATTACAAAGACAAATGCACATTTGAGAGTTCAGTCATGCAAAAACCATAGACACTAGTCTAGAGATGTGGAAAAAAGTGATATAGTCACGAGTCATCCTTCACCATATTCTCAACAAGTGTGCATGTATGGCATACACCAATAGAATGGTACAGGCCTGAATGCTTGGCCCCTACAGTAAGAGGGTCCAGTGGCTCTGTTATGCTGTGGGGGGCATTTTCCTGGCCTGGATTGGGTCCACTTGTCCCTGTAGTGGGAAGAGTCACTGAAAATCGATTAAAAGTTATTTTTAGTGATCACCTTTATCCTATGATATGAAAACATTTCTATCCTGATGGGACTGGTCTCTATTAGGATGACAATGCCCCCATCCTCAGAGCATGAGGGGTCACTGAATGGTTTGATGAGTATGAAAGTGATGTGAATCATATGCTATGGCCTTCGCAGTCACCAGATCTCAACCCAATTTAATCTATTGGAGATTTTGGACTGGCATGTTAAGACAGCACTCACCACCATCATCTAAACACCATATGAGAGAATATCTTTTGGAAGAATGGTGTTCCATCCCTCTCCAGTAGAGTTCCAGAGTCTTGTAGAATCTATGCCAAGGTGCATTGAAGCTGTTCTGGTGGCTCGTGTTGGGCCAACACTTTACTAAGACACTTTATGTTGGTTTTTCCTTTAGTTTGTCACTCGTCTGTATTTCTTTGAGTTCACTGTTACTTTTGGCTCAATCTTGAATTGGAAATACGGAGGTTGCCTGATAGTTCAATTGAATTGTACTTTATTTTTGAGCAGCTGTAGGCTGCAATGTACCACATATGGCCAATTGATTGGAGTATGAGCTAGAAACCTGATTGCTTTGAACTTGAGGCAATTATGCAAATAGATCCTTTCACATTTTGCATTAATTGACCACTTACAGAACCACTGAAAGAACACTTACAGATGTCAATGAAAAACAGCAAAAAACTTGTTTATTTTATTCATTTTTATTTGACCTTTCCACTATCTGCGTTTGGAAATGATGCAACAGGCTAATGGGGTGCAGCTGGGGGCAACTGACAATAAGACTTGTGGGGAGGAATAAATGGGGCCAAAAATGTGACCAATTTTAGTTCTGTGCTGTGTAGTGAAATGCAAGGTTGTAAAGTGTGTTTGTTTATTATCGTTGTCCTGTGTTGTGTAGTACGGCGTTGTGCAGTGTAGTATTGCGTAGTTTTGCATTGTGTTGTACAGTGTAGTGCTGTGTATTTTTAGGTGGTGTTGTGCATTTGTAGTGTTGTGTTGTTTTGGGCTGTGTTAGTGTACTGTTGTGTCCTTTTGAGTTGTGTTTTGTCTGTCGTGCTCATGTTCTGTGTGACGAAAACTCATCTGAATGCACTCAATCATTCACTGCTACTATGAACAGTTAAATAAACAAACATGGGTGGTTATACTTAATACTCTCGCGGTGCTGTCAGGTGACTGGGTGGATACCAGTGGAGGGGAATATAGGTAATGGGGAACCTCTGACAAAATATGAAGTGAATAAACTGATGCAAAATCAGCAGCTTACAGATCTATGTTGAAATACAGAAACCATCAAATGATACCTTTTGTACATGTCTAGTGTGATGGAAGCACTGATTGCAGCAATAGCAGATTTTGCACCAGAATTTCTATTTCTGATGACCTAATCGTATTTCTCAGAATTAAATGAAGTTCTGTTTAAAACACTATGTGTGCACATTTGACATGCAATTTTTTGTCAAGCAAGTTTAAAGAAAAAAAAGATTAATTGGCATAATGAGTGTACACTTTACTTCATGTCATTAGCATGTAATTGACCAATTGAGCATGAGGCCTTTGGATCTTTATTATTCCTCCACTTCAGTCCTACAGATGATGAGCAGTAATGAAATTAGAGCTTGTGTTCACCCACACTGCTCTCGGCATTGCTATTCCTGACAAGCTGCGCTACCTTCCAGCTTCCTCACCCCAGCTGCTGACATGGCAGTAATGTACTGTCAGGGACGAATCCCTCCCTGCCTTGAATTAACCCATTTTTCTTTTAGTCTTTTGCAGGTATCCACCAAATCACCAACAGAAGACGAACAAGGAAAGTAGAAAAAAACAGGGAAACTTTATACAAATAGCAAGAAAACTCAAGGCTCTGTCAAGCCATATATGCACCGTTTGCCATTATCTCGCTGCTTATGTCATAAACAGCTGATCAGCATTCTAAACCATTGACACTTTTGCATTCTACACAGCCGGAAGCTGACATGTTGCTAAAGCAATATAGAATGCTGGGTGAAGATGGGTTTCTGGGACGGGCAGCTTTACAGCTCAGCTGTGCACGGAAACCTGGGGCAGCGTATTCAGTATTGATAAAACAATCCCAAATTGGTGATTTCAAAAGCTAAAATGGATAAGGACACTTGTTTTACATTGAATATCATAGTAACATCAACACTGAGCTAACTAAGCAGTTTGGTGTATATGCAACATTTATTCAATATATTTAAGTAATGTTATACTATGTTAGAATCTCATTACATAAGAGTGGAAAGTCATCAATTGCACACACAAAAATAACTGTGCTGTTTAAAGAAGTTTAGGCATTGATGGCTTTTCATACATAGGCACTCAATTGAAAGAAGACAGCTTTGCTATGATTTTGTTACAACCATAGATATAGCTGGAGTTTTGAAGCAAATGGAGTAGGTGGCTAGCTAGCTATCCATGATGGAACTGCGAGACTATTTTGACCAAGATTAAATAGAATTTTGATACTAAGGAATTGTATAATTCCTCAAAAATTCCTCTTGTATTGTTTTTGCTACTCAGTGAGCAGTGTTTTCACCACTGTATTGGTATACCTCCGGGCTATTGCTGGCTTTATCTTGTTGCTCTGATGGAACACAAATTTCTGGTGGTGAAATAAGATATTTTATCAACACCCAGATGGGCTACTGTCAGGTATGTCATGCTTCAGGGGTATATTTGCAGAAGAAACTACAGAGAGGGGGTGCTTGTTAAATGGTGGACCAGAATGAAAATAGTGGCACTGTATTTAGAATCGTTGTAGCGTATAATAAAGCTAGAGCACAGAGTTTGTTGTTTACACTCATAGTTTAGTTGCAAGAGCAATGAATGAAAGTTGAGCAATCTAGGCATGCCAGGGTGCCGACTCTTAGGGGGTTTGCACAAAGAGGTTAATTGTCTAAAAGTAAGCCAATTGTCTCCTGAGTGTCTAGTGGGGCCCATGCTTTATTTCTACAGTGAAATTAATTTGATAGCTCTAAAGGGCTGCATCTATCCTTAATTCTATTTTTTTAGTGGAACATATTTATTTATTAATAAGCATTAAACGTTTTTTGGGTTTTATAAGACTGTTTTATGTGTTTTTATTATCACTCAAGATAAACTAGGTTGCTATGAATTATTTATGAACCTTCCAAAATCACCCTATGGGCATGGAGCAGAGGTTGCTATGGGGTAACATTTCCTATATAGTATATAAGGGCCATTCAGTTCTATTTTGGTTTGTTTCTCGTTTATCCTCCCTTACAGAACACCTGTTAAGTTTACTTGTTGCATGTGAAAAATTTAATCAGAAGATACAGTAGCTCACTTGAGGGAAGATTTATCCAAAGCTTTTGACACTGAATTGTGCAATAATGAAGCATAGACCTCTCAGTATAGGACCATCAGAACAAACTGTCTGTTGGTTTAAAAATTATTTATCAGGCAGATCACAGTGTGTGCAGGCTGAAGATATAACCTCTAGCTCCCTAAGCATATTTAAGGGTGTGCCACAGGGAACAGTCCTGGGGCCACTCCTTTTCACTATTAATATTAACAGTGTTGGTCATAATGTATCCAATGCAAGCCATCATTTTTATGCTGACGATACTGTTATATATTGCTCTGCTCCTACAGAGAATCAGGCTCTTTGCCCACTACCACTTCCTTTTAATACTGTACAAAGTACCATTCATGATCTGAAACTTGTTTTGAATGTAGACAATTCTTGGTCTACTTCTACCTTATTTATGTATTCATATACAAAACTGTAGGACATTACTGTTTACGTTCCCAGCAACTCCTCTTGCTTTACGTTCCGTTGCCTGTGTTCTCCAGGACACTCTTGAAAAAGCCATTTTTAATCTTAAGCCGCGTTTCCACCGCAGGAACTATACCCCGGAACTAGGAACCTTTTGAGGAACGTAGTGCGTTTCCACCGCAGGAACTAGGGTCTAAATTTAGTTCTGGGGGCTTTGTTTTACCCCCCAAAACGTTCCTGCTCGGGGGGTAGTACTTTCCGAAAGTACAGGAACCTTTTGGGTGGAGCTTGCAGCGCTGAACATTTCTGATTGGTCGAGTACTCGTAGCATTTGTGTTGTATTTATTTTCCGCCATTACCCGCCATGTTTGAAAATATGCAGCGGCAAACCAATTTATTTTCATAATAACTTCAAATCAAACTTGTATGTTATGCGGCGCAGTAGCCTACTTTTGATTATAGCCTGTCAACGTCTTGGAATTATAACGTGTGCTCTTCTGTTCTTTTCTTGCTTTAGTATTCGTTTTATAAAATGCTAAGCATTCGTGCTGGGACAGCATACCAAAACATTCAAACGGATTAATTCGGTTGCTGAATATTTTCTTCCGGATTTTCTTTGTTAGTCCGTTGTAATTGACTCAAAACGTTTGATACAGTTATGTGAGGTATGCGGTAGTTCTGCATAATTAACATTGGTGATACAGTACAAGCAAACTGGAAATCACCTTCCGCACTTTTTATCCGGGTAAAATAACAGGTTAATTCTAGTAATCTTCCCTTTAGCTTTTTCAGACTGCCGTAATTTTACCCAATTTTACTGCCATTTTTCAATTCCACAAAAAGACCAGGAAGACTATGGACTCATTTATGGTGCATGGTTCGCATCTGGAGGGCATACTTCGCTGCTCGGCTAGCAGTAACTTCGAAGGAAAGCAAACGGTGGCTGTACCACTACTAATTTACATTTTCACGCAAGTCCGAGTTTTCGTTCTATTCTTGTCATTTTGCGATTAGCCTATATGGAATTGACGACGAGAAAGTAATAAAACAGCAAATTGTTTACAACGTGTGCATGTTTTCTGCTGTTAATGAATGTGTTTGAGAGGATATATGAAAATCAATAAATACAAAAGTAACCATATATAGTCATTGTTGGTAACCCGTTGTATATAAGTGGAATAAACCCCTCCGGGCTGTCCCGGTTATTAGAAAATAATGTAGGCTACTTCGGTGGTAGTATGGGGTTCCAGAAGAAATTATATGACAGATGGACCGACGACAACGTCAGTGGGCTAATTTGCCTAATCTTCGCGGTACTTTAGACCCCGGTGGAAACGCAGACAACCATTGGCTGAAGGAACCTTTTAGTTCCTGGTAAAGTAGTTCCTGGGACTGAAAGTTCCGGGTAATTTTGGTGGAAACGCGGCTTTAATGAGGTATTTCTGGTTAAATAAAGGTTCAATAATAATAAAATATCCCGCGCATGTACACATTTCTATGATTACATTACTATTATTTGGTAGACGATTCTATACAAAGCAACATATGATAATTTCATACCAGAAGGTTGTTGGAGAAACTACAGAACACAGGTTAGATAAGATACAATTCTCATAAAGTACCAGTTATCCATAGCCATGAACATTAAATTTAGTTCACATGATAATCATAGGCTAAGTTAGTAAAGTTCTGGCAAGTCATAAACTACTAGTGAGGAATGATACAAGCAAATGATACAGAAGAGCTACAACATCATGATGAAGATACAAGTGCAACATAAAAGTGTTATTAGATCAAGATACAAGTGATACATCAGTGATACTAGATTGAGGATAACCCTGCAGAAGTGTAGTCTTAGAGTTAGTCAAGTTGTAGTCTGAAGAGAAGTGTCTTCAGACCACAGCAGAAAATGAGCTGTGACCAGTGGCGCAGGTTTCGTTTGAACATTGGGTGGGACACATCAAGCGGTGGTCTGTTGGTCCTCCCCCAGGAAATTTTGAGCATCAAACACTTCATTTCCTGCATTCTGGTGAATTTGTATGTACCAATTTGTGCCTTTTCTGCATCAATTTATGGTTGAAATGTAAAGGAAAACACAAAAATGCACATATTCTACATATTGTGGGGGAGCTAAGGTTCAAAAGAGATATCGATAGCTAAAACAAACATTTTACAAGACGTGTCCATAACGTTACATAAAACATTGGCTAAAAACATGGGGAGTCACGTTAATTCCCTGCTTAGCAACCGAGTGTAGCTATCGCCAGGTAGTTTTCTTTTAGTTTTAGTTAAGTGAACATCACATTCAGACAGTGTACCGACAGCTATTAACTAGCTAGCTACTTATCATACTATCAGATATCATAGTTAATACATTGACAACTAGCTAGCTAACATTGACGTTAGCTGGCATATTGATAGGTAATGTTACAAATATAAGATTACCGTTACCGTTCTTTCCAACCGCTGTGAGTCACTGACTTTAGCTGAAGTTTTTCCGACCGTGAAAACTGCCTGGCTTGTTTACATTTTGGACAGATGCAAAATGGGAAAATCTATCGCTGTTTCCGTCGCAGAACTTTCGACACAAGCAAAATCGGAAGCGCTATCCTAAAATTTCTTCTTACCATTTTTAGTTCTATAAGGGTTATGGGAAGTGAAGTTCTTGGTTTGATCGGCTTGAGCAATCACCTCTATTTGTTGACTACATATCCCATTTAGCACGGATGGCAGGAAGTGAAAGTCACCCTGCTGCAACAGAGCAACGCGGTCAAGCTGGCGTGTAGGGTTGAATTATCTCCTGCAGATAGGACGGGGCTGTCCTGTTGGCTGTTCTTTATGATCACCCGGTACCACGTGAGTTCACTTTCAAAGATACAAAAGAGAAAGGGTTGAGCAGTTCTGCTGAATTAGTGAGTAGAAGTTTTACAATGGTGGCTCCACTCAAAAAATAAATAAATAGAAAAAAATTACAATAAGAGGTGTGGTGGTGACAGAATAACAGGACTTTTCCAGAAGTGCTCTTTATCTTTAAATAACTAAAGTCTCAAGGAGACACCAGTACAAAGCCTCAAGAGCGCTCCAGGCAAGGAATGTTCTTTGTTTTCTCCAGAAATCATTTTGATTATTCTTGCATTTTGAAAAGCTTGATAAAGATGTGCACATGGAAAGAACTGAGTAAAGCAATTTGATATGCTGACAACAGCTGACAGCTTACAAATTTCCTCATGCAGTTAGTACAAAATTAAACTCGATGATAGGGCAAAGACAAAGTCACTTTGATTCAAAAAGATACCATCACTTCCTAGTTTAATTGAATGAGAATATTCATATTTGTAGATCTGATTATGGATGGCATGCCATAATTTTGCTTGATTAGTGTAGATGTAAAGCATTTGATTTTAATGTAACATTGAATATGTTTTGTTCAACAGGATTCTGAGATGGAAAAAATGTATCATATAAAATAGGTCTACAAATAAATACAAAAAAATTGTGGCGTTTACATTATACTTTTCTCTCCCAACTTTCAATAATGTGCAGTGCAAGGAGTATACAGTGTTACAAATGTTTCTGAGAGCTACCCAAACAGCATTTTACTTTGGAATGGGAAAAAAAACTGCATTAAAGCAGTCATTCAAGTTCACTATGCTAACCAAAATACATTCTAAATACATACAGATTGTATCCATAAGAAGCCCAAAGAAGTTAAGTCTTGAAATAAGTGGAAGAACAGAAGCTCTGAAACCTGGAATAACTGTAGTTTCTTTGGAAATAAGCTAGTTATGACGTTGGGATAACGGATGTCACACTTAACAAGGTTCAGATTGTGACAAGACAACTGGTCGAATGATAGCGTAGACCAGGGGTGCCCGATACGATTGCGATCGATTGCGATCAACCAGTCGATCGTAGAGGTCATGCTGGTAGATTGCCTCGTAAATGGTAAATAGACTGCATTTATATAGCGCTTTTATCCAAAGCGCTTTACAATTGATGCCTCTCATTCGCCAGAGCAGTTGGGGGTTAGGTGGTTAGGGGTTAGGGGACTTGCTCAAGGACACTTCGGCACGCCCAGGGCGGGGTATGAACCGGCAACCCTCCGACGGCCAGACAATCGGTCTTACCTCCCGAGCTATGTCGCTCCGTCATTTTAAAAAAACGGGTCCCATTTTCATCTCATTTCCCTACAGTTTCTGCCTGACAGACAGGTAGCCTACGCTTGATTGACGTGAAATGTGGACAATCTGCTGCTGTTAAGCGTTAAACGTGTCCATTCATTTGTGATATGGTTACGTAAATGTCCAATATTACGAAATAGCAACACGATAACTTGCATTTTATGTGGGGTAGAGCAGTTGTGACACAATAAATCAGGTCCATTTTAGGCAGAAAATTTCACTTTGAATATACAACGGACAATGGTGTTAATCTAAAATCTGGGATTTATGATATTGGTGTCATGATTACATTTTTTTGCCAGTACAGGTTTCTATTCAATTTGGCTTATATTTTTACGTAATAGTCACAAACCTTTCCAATGCAATTGGCACAGGACAATCATGGTGGTGACATGATCTGGTCAATTTTAGGTTTTGCTTTCAATATCCAATGGACAACGGTGTTTTAAATCTAAACTGGGCTATTCTTTGTTCACTAATGATGCTCTTCCAACGATTTTATTTTTGTGCCAATACAGCTACCCTACAATTGTAGCTACTTGATTTTAGAAATAGAAACTACTCACATGGTACTGGAAAATGTAGGCTAGTTAAGCTAGTAGCTCTGCCAAACACTAGATATAGAACTCTACTACACACACACACACACACACACACTCACACACACAAAAATGTTGGCTAGTGGTTGAACGCAGTAGGCTATTATTAAGTAGACTTGAAAAATAAATAGTTGGATTTACTAAAAAAAAAAAAAAAATTGTTGGATGTTGCACGCACTTAATAACCACCTATCGGGACAATCCTGACTGCATAAGCCAGTCGGATAGGTTCGGAACAGTAGTGCATAGGCCTTGCGAGTTGCGACGTTACGCCCTAAAGTTTTTCTTATGATGTGGTCCTGATTAGAAAAAAACAATTGGGAGCCCTCAACTCGTATAATGTACACCCGCCCTCAGGCAACAGTACTTGAAAAAACAATGTTTTCTTGCTTGGTAATGTTTTCCCTTTGTGTCATAAACCATGAGAGGTAATTTATTTGGGAGAGGTTTACTGAAAAGATGTTTGTTATGAGATTGTTGATTGAAATACAATTCCATTTGTAAAAGGTACAATTCTGCAGTTATTAATAAACTATGCCTGGGAAAAACTGATAGGGGAAAAATACATTTATAATTTAGTTTATAATAGTTTAATTTTGTATTATTTTGTATATTTACATGCACACATGCACGCATGCACGCACACACACACACACACACACACACTCAATGGGTTTAATTAAGGTAGATGTCTGCTTATCATCTAACTGTTCCAGTACTTCTTTTCCCATTGAGCTGAGATCATGGTCAGACTTTTTCAATCTATGTGTGCAAAAGAAACGCTTTTTGCTGAGATGTGTCCATGATGTCAGAGATGAAAGAGTAGTTAAAATTTGTAAACACCAATAGCATATTTGTTCAGGGCAAGTGGAAAAAAAACATTGAGATGTAGAAGTTGAGAACAAGTCCACCTTTCCTGTAAATATGTCCTTGAGTAAAGAAATGGTACTTTGAGAAGAATGCTATTTGGATACCAGGGTAGTAATATCCTCTGTGATATAATAAATGTTGCACATGAGCACAAATGTAGCATATAAGCTACTGTCTTGTTAGTATGCAGTATTAAGATAATGTGATCAATTCCTCCAGACTTCCTTTACAATAACAGGATGCAGTATAGCATTCTTATGGAGGATAAAGCAGCACAGACCTTCCTGTGGTCACCTCCTCTTAAAGCCTGCCTTTACAATTACTTAAATCTCCATTCAGAGATTTCAGCATTAATTTCTCTTCTTATATCCAACCCTTTGCAGAAATGAATTACACTGTTTCTGTTTAAATCGCATCCATTTTTTCTGTGTGCACCACTTAATTGCCAGTGTAGCTGTAATTTCCCATACTGTAGACCTACCAGCATAACTGTTCATCTTCACATAATTTATGCACACACAAAGACAAATCCTATTCATAATCATAATAATGTTATGCCTTCCATGTCTCCTTTGCAGATGAGATGTCCATGCAAAGCAAATAACTTGTTTCCCTTCCTATATTTTTCATGGCCTCTGTCAAAAATTCCAATGAACATTAATTTGACAGCTAATCCCTGAATATTTATAGTATCCTGCAAGAAAGGACTACTACATTGCTGAAAACAGGTGCAGTATGACATTCAAGGAAATGCATGTATACCGTTTAATTTTTGGTAACTATTTTTCTTACCAAAGATGAGCTGTCAGGTGATGCCATAAATGGAAAACAATGCCATTGATAAGGTTCCATATTAATGTGAAAACTAGAAAATCACAGGCTACAAAAACATCTGCAGAGAAGGCATGTCCCTCGTCTCCCAAACCTGTACTAACCAGCATGATGCATTTCCCTGAACTACAATAGGGGCGCTCCCTCTGAAACATTATCCTCCATATGTTAAAAGGGATTATTCTGCATGAAAACAGCCTCCCTTTGAGCATTTGGAAGATGAAAAAAGGGACTTTTATGTCAGGGTTCGGCACAGAGGAGGATTTCATGCGCTCTTATGGGCCAATCCTTTAAACAGCTTTCAGCCACTTCCCCTTTCATCCTCATGTTTTCACACTCACTGCAACAGCTTTCCCTCTGGGGAGACTCATGATGACATTTATCTCACAGAAATATATATTGAGGTTGTCAACTCTGAGCATTTTGTTCCATAGATGGATGTATATGATATATCCTGTAAAGCCATGGCGGAGGTTCAATAAAGGCTGCAATACAGTGAGAGGGTATATATTTCTTTAGAGATTCAGTACTGTGAGAAGCCCATGGCTTTGAAAATAATCACTAGGGATTTGAATACTTACCCCTGCAATTATCCTTCACAATTAAAATGTATGACAGAATTATGAGTCATAATGATTTATTATAAAACGCATGGATTTGAATCACTTGAAGAGTGATTGTGTTCTAACATCTGGCCCACACACTGGGAATCAGAGAAATCCCTGCACAAAAATTAAACCTGTTCTTTGGCATCAAAACAGAACGCTGCCTGGTGATCTAGCCCTGCACATCTGCTTCTGTATTTTGGATCTGACAGATTTGAATGCTTCTAAGAGCACCAGAACAAATGCTTGCTTTTCCCGCTGGAGAGGTCTGAAGCACATGCTCAGCTCGGTGCCAGCTCTCTGTGGAAAAGCCTGTCTATATGTATGTCAAGTCCCTGTAAAAACAATGGCATGGCTAATCAGTCCTGTTCCTTCCATTCAAGGATCATTTCAGAAAATAAACCTGTCATCTGAGTCAAGCACTCAGTAATGGCGTTGGTTAAAAGCCTGGGTCTTGCTTCATGCACATGGCTAACTCAGTTAACCTGATTAGTTTGTTGATATTTTGGGATAAACAGGATTTTCAGTTTCATTAAACAAGTTCACAATTTAGCCAGACTTGTTACTGGGGCAAGTGTCTTAAGTCCAAACCTGTGAGGCCGTACGTTTATGCTTAAGGAAGCTACTTTTCAATTATAGATTACATATAACATATTGAATTTTAAATTGCTGCTTTGAAACTGCTTGCAGCCAAAAAAATATGTACATTAAATACTACTTCCAAAAATACAAATACATATTACATGTGGGATTTCATAAGTCTAACACATTAGCATTGCTATTGAAGGTTTTTTTTACAATGCAATTTTCAAAATTATTCAGTTCTGGACAGGGTAGCTTGTAAAAAAATTCACCTGATAGGATCAATTTCATAGTGTACTGTACCATGGTGTGGGGTTCTGACACTGGCAGTGCATGAAGTGGGTCATACCTGGACTGGACGTTTTGAATCCCGGTACTTTCTCTAGCATTCCGCTACTTTTTAAAAGCATTCCCCTACTTCTCAGAAGCTCTAAGTATGATATTCCCCACATTGCACAATCACAATCCCCCTCCCCCCATCCATATTTCTGAAATTGAAATATTACATTCTCTTCTCATCTGGTCACCTTTGTTCCTGCACTTTTTTTCACTTCAAGCACTGGACATTTGCAAAACATGACATAAACACACAATATGAAAATAAATACACAAACCTCAACCCCAGCTTTGAATTATTCTGTTGTGTGTGTGTGCTGGCACACAATGTGAAAAAAAAGCATTTTTCAAATAAAAAGGTAACTGCGTATAGTGGACAACCTGCTTTATTTAGTGCAGGTTGGATTTATCAAACTTCCGTCTGAAAATCCAGTGCTCAAAGTCTGGTCTATTTAAAAATTTCTCCATACCCATAGCTAGGTATTTTTTAACTTTAACCTTAAATTGATCAATCAATACAGATTCAGATCAATCGGCGCCAGATTTGTCCTAATTATTGGCAGAAAGGAAACAGGAGCAGACAGAATTGAAGCAGGCATTTCACACTTTATGCACCTTGTTCCCCAGCTTGAGAAGCCAAAGCAGCAATTATTGAGTTCTGAATATCAAAAAAGATCTGTTACAAAGGCAGCTCAAGAGATCCTGCTGTTAATTGGCTGAAAATCTCAGGGGAGCATTTTTTTCCTTCAGGAAACTGGGCACAGGGGAAAAGTGAATAATTGTTCCTTAATAATTTCAAGGTGCGAATTTTCAAAGGTCTCTCTTTGGGGTTCTCAATCTCTGTTCTCTGATGTAATGGGAACGAGGGGAGCTGTGGCCATATTAAGATAAGAGTCAGAGCAGCAACTGCTTCCACCTGGCAGCCATATCTGACTCATACTAAGTTCTAAAACCAATCCCCATGCAGCAAAGTGGCCTGGGTAGTACTTGTTCACTTCTAACTAGAAATAGTGAAGAGTTTGCAAAATACATTTGGGAGTATGGCTTACAGCTATCTCTGGGGCTTTGAACATACTGTGCATGCCATATCATTGCCTTTTCAAAGGCTTATGTAAGAGACAGTGTTCAAGTTTCAAGGGCTTCCTGAAAGCATCCAGCAATTCAGCCCAATCCACTTGTACCCATTGCCTAAATGATATACAGTAGTTTTAAACATAAAATCAGCATATTGGAAAAATGGACAGTGGTGAATTTCAAATTCCTAAGCCATTTTATTTTAGTATCAACTGAAATGAAATATGACAATGACATTTTAAATAATTGTATTGTCCTTTATTTCAAGGTCTTAAAATGAAAACCAACCTGCCACCACTCCCAAAAATCCTGATTTGGACAGTTTATCTGTCTGATTTGGAATTCCATCAGTCAATAAAAGGAGTCATACTGTATCATGCATTTTTTGTAGATTTTGTGTCATTTACTAATGCAGTGAGCAGTAGTAGTTGTAATTATAGTTGTGCGCAATACTGGGAGACCCAGAAAACACTTTATAACTTCAATTAATGTAATTGTCTGCAAGAGTTGGTCACACTCAGGACCCAGAAGGTCTGCTTATTAATAACATTTTTTTAATAACATGTGCCATTGAGGCATTAAACTAGTGTCTTGTACAAGGAATAATGGTGAAATGATGGTTGAATGGATGATGTGTTACTATGCGTAACAAATTATGAACACAGTGTTCAGTCAAACCATGTAGGGCTGAAGATGTTGTGTAAATGAACAGCCAATCTATATAACTGTACTCTGAACTGTAATCGCTTTTATTTCATGATTATTCATCACCCTCCCCAGTGGCCACAGCCAATCATGGGATAGGATGGTATAAAAATGAAAAATGTAATTACTGCTGATAAGCTATGGGGAGACTGGCTGTTTAACCCTTGGGCATCACCATAAAAATCTGCTGAACCTAATCTAAACTCGTAAGAAGGAAAAAACTTAAAAGGAAATAGAGCATTAATAAAGTCACACCCCCAACTCTAGTAGTAGACATGCCATCACTTGGAGATAGCTAGGTTAACTATTCTGATAAATAAATAAAGTAAAATAAAATAAATAAAAACCTGCATCTCAGTGTAAGGTATGGAGCAACAAGAACCTGTCTTGAACAAGAACCTACTCATGCAGTGCTACACAGAAAAAAAATTCCATTGTTAATTCAACTCTAACAGTAGTATGTACTCTGTAAAAGTTGATTTAACGCTGAACATTTTACTGTGTATCTAACAGATACACATGAAAAGATGTTTTAAAAAGTTTTAACATTGCACTTTTGTTGTGGCTTGACTGTGCTATGGAGTGTTTCTAATTCTAGAATTCATACCACCATGTATTGCCCTGGGTGAGGGCATAAATCCATTAAATGAGAATTTTGTCCATACAAATATACAAATATTGTTTGCAGATATGAGGATTATTCAAACTGAAGCAAACAAGAATATATATTCCCCTGCTACTTCTTGTTCATTTTATTGTAACTACAAAGAAGGAAAATGTATAAAATCCATTAAAATCTGTCTCAAGGGTGGTTGTTTCTTCTTTATATCAGACACCTGCTAATTTCATCTATATACAACATTGTGTATCTAATTGTTTTTGAATATACTTGGGTTTAAATGGGGAAAAGAATCACCCATTAAAAATTTAATTGTATACATTCAATATGACGCTTAACAATTAAAATGGCGAAGTGCATGTCCCGCTTTCTGCATTAGTCTGGGATGGTGTGAAGATTTCAGTGTGTGTTAAGCTACATGTGTTTTCTATTCAACCATTCTGCATGTAAATAAAAGATTAAATAAAATGTTTAAAATGGCTAAATTCTCCATTATTTGCAGCCCCCCGCTATTACTATCATAACCTATTGTTCAGCTGCTGACAGAACAATCTTACTAATGACAGGAGGATGAACAAAGTTTTTTAATAATGAGAATGCAGATGGTGCTTTGGATAAGAGCTAAGATTTTCAGCATGTTCATGAAGTGCCTGTTCCCATCAATATGTAAAACATACTTTTACTTCTGGGGGGAGGGGGATCTTCCATTATACCCTTCAGAAAGGTTTTTATCTTGAATTGCTTTTGTAAATACCCAGCTGTATAAATGGACTGGGGAAAAATTTAAGCTGTGTAAGGTCCTCTGATAAATGCTGAAATGTAACGCTTGCTTTATTTTAAAATAATTTAAATACGGTTAATTCAAAAACATGAAAATATGAATAAAATACAGTTAAATACAAAGTATTGGGACAGTGACACAATTAAAAAAAAAACGTTTTAATTGCTTTTTGAGTGACACAGTTTTTTGGGGGTTTTTTTGGCTCTGTACCACAACACATTGCATTTGAAATAAAGCAATGAATATGAAGGTAAAATAAAGACTGTGAGCCTTAAATTGGGGGGATTTACTTATCAGGTGAATCAAGTAGCCCTTTTTAAGCACTGTCCTTCAATTTTAGGGAAGAAAAATTAATGAAATAACATCAGTTGCAAATCATTTGCATTCAATGACTACCTGAAGTCGTTCTCTGGTAATGCTCTGCTGGGCCTGTGCTGCAGTCATCTTCCTTTCTTCCTGAGGCATTTTGCCTTCAGTCTTGTCTTCACCAAGTGAAACGTATGTTCAGTTATATTCGGGACAGATGATTGAAGTCAACATTCCACTTTTTTGGCTTTAACGGTATGTCTGGGGTCATTGTCCTGCTGTGAGGTGAAATGCTGTCTAGTGAGTTTTGAGGCATGTGGTTGGATTTGACCAGGTCAAATGTGAACTTCAGAATTCATTCCGCTGCTACTGTCAGGTTGCTACTGACATGATTTGTCTTATGTGGGCTAGCTGTGTGTGGTGTGGTTCGATTGTTTGATATGAATGTGGACTAAAGTTTCCTATGATAGAATGCAGTTGGGAGAATCATTTTCCAGCTAGTTGGGCTTAGCTGGCTCTCTGGTAGAGTTATGCCCATACCAATGAAATCTGCCATTTCTTCACTGTAATTCTAACTGGCGATCAGCTGTGCATTTTATATGTGAGAAAAAGATGAGCAGGATACTGGGGTGGTAACCCCAGCATCTGATGTTGCAGACAGACATAAACACAACATGGTTTATGTACCATAAAATACACAATTTGTTAAGGAAAAGCAATATTTTACTCTTTTAATCTTTCTGCAAGCTTTGTGGGTGTATTTCTAAATTATGTGTCTATACTAAAAAGTTAGGTAAAGCACCTTTAAGAAATCCATAAGTCTGTAAACTTTCTCCTCTTGTTTCTTTTTGGGAATTATTCTAAGTGTTGTGATCAGAAAGGATAACATACAGTGCCCTTTTGCATATATGCAAGTTTGGCCTTTCTTTCTCTGGTTAACCAGCTCCTGATAATAGCTTATTGACAAGCATAAACCAGTTAACTTGGTCATCAGCTTGACTATCTTGAAGTATGTTTTGAAAGTGCTGGTCCAGCTGGTAGCTAGTCACCAGCCTGGCTTTACAAACTGTTTTGGAACAGACAAGATGGTAACTAGCTGCCAGCTCAAAGTAGATTTTACAGCAGGGTTACCAAATGTTTAAACTTTTGAAATTCTGCTTTGAGCACTTATGAAAATTTCTGACCGCATATTGATGATACAGAAATGTGCTTTCTCTGCACTCTCCTATGCAAAGCGCAGATGATGTCTACCTACAGTGTCAGAATAGAAATTCAGAAGCAGGGTGACTTCGTCTGGGGACCTGTCACTGATTCAGAGATGTTAACACAGGCTATTAGGCCCCATGTACAGACACACATTATCTTCTGGGGACTTTTAGTGAAAATTCATACTTTTTACTTTGAGACATGCATGGAATCTTGAAAAGTGCAGCAGCAAGCATGAAAGATGATACCAAAAGAGTGTACTGGACTGAGTCATTTATCCTTAACATCAAATTATGATGAAACTCAAATGTGACTTTTTCATCACAGATTTACAGTATATGGTAGTTAAAAACAATATTTAATATCAAATGGAACATAAATGCTGCTAGGGCAGCATCATGTTGGTCTGTACACCATAGACCAATAATATTTCTTTATTTAAATGTCATGTGAGGTGCTCATTGAGATTCTGCAGTAAAGGTGTATTGATACAGGTTGTAATTTAATAATTTCAAAATGTCTGCTTTGTCTTCTGAGTTGAAAAAAAATAAATAATTGCAGGTATCTTTTCTGAAATGCTAAGAATCCTGAGAAAATTTCCCTTATAAGCCAGCAAAAAATATTGCTGAAAGGTCACTTTATTCAAAGGTCACTTTATTAATCTTCACAAAATTTATTTCGAGAAGATGGAGCTGCGGATTAGAGAGAGTACATGTAACAGTTTCTGCATTCTATTTGTGATCCATGAATCATGTATATTTATCAGTGCTATTTTATTCATTTGTACACACATTTTATGAATCATGTGTACGCACCTTTGAGGATCTTTATATGATCAATTATAAGACAAAATCTATTTTTAAAAATCCATGAAGAAGCCCACTGCTTACTTAGACATGAATTGGTTACTGATTTTAAGATGACCAAAAAACAGGGTTGCAGATTCTGTTTATTTACATTGCAAGCATTTAGCAGACGCTCTTATCCAGAGCGACTTACACAACTTTTACACATAGCATTTTTTCACATTGTATCCATTTATACAGCTGGATATATATATACTGGAGCAATGTAGGTTAAGTACCTTGCTCAAGGGCACAACAGCAGTGTCCTATCCAGGAATCGAACCTATGACCTTTCGGTTACAAGGCCAGTTCCTTACCCACTGTGCTACACTGTGCCCAATGCCACCATTGATGTTTATTTAACATCAAAATAAAATATAATTCCGCCATGACATCCTGATCAGAGCTCCATCAGCTGCTATTTTTATTTTACATTGATCTACTATTTAAGCATGATTAATTCAATCATATAAAAAATATATCATGGCAGGGACCACTTTGTGTTGTGTGCTCCTTGCATACTTACAGTAGTCACAGGAACATGATGCAAAGGCTCCCTTTTTACATCATCGCAGTGAGTTGATGTAAATAAAGTTTAGTGCCATCCTCTCGGAAGAACTAGCACTTAAAAACGGCCTCTCCCAGGACATTGGTTTTAACTGTTTTAATTTGGCAAGTTGTTAGTTGTAATCTCACCATCAAAAATTTAAATGCAATACAGCTATGCTGTAGCATTTTCATTAATGATTTTTCCACAATAGACGCATATGTTTCCGTTTTGTTACTATTAAGCAGTCCAGTAATTGGTGTGGCCAGTTGGGATTTGTCCACATTATCACACCACAGCAACTTCTCTTGTCACTAGGATGTCTGTAGTCTGGACTGCACCAGCTGCACAGTGCAGTCCAGACTGCGCAACTTGGGTGGTCGATTGAAGAGTGAAAATAAGTGATGGCTGGTTACATGTGTTTTGGGGGCGGCAGGTGCTACTTTGCACTCTCCCAGACTGGGAAGAGAGTTTAGAAAGCAGGGGAGTTATTCTGGCACTCATAACTCTAATAATTGCATCGCTATGGTGTCTGAAAGCACAACCGGCTTCAAATGAATATTTCTGAATTTTCATTCCACATAACAGCTTTGCAGGGAAGATGGGCCAAATTGATCTTTATCTTTCTTATCACTTTAACAGCAGTTAAAAGGCTTATTTTCTACTGTATGCAAGAAAATTCAAACATACTCAAAATGTTGACTTTTCATATTTCCATTCCTTTTCATAAATGCACATGGGTGTTTTTTTTTTTTTTTTTAAATACAAAAACACCATGCCCTCAACAAAATTAATAAACAAAGGAGATAACTTTCTCCATGGACTGAGAGGCTAACAGTGAAGTAGTAAGCCCTATATAAATGCAATGATAATGTCTCCATATATTTATGGGCGCACAAACATTTGATTGGTTGTAGTATTGGAGTGGTCAATAAAACATTGACAGAAAAAGTATTGTTTGCTGCTTTATTGTTTAAGCCTGTTGAATCCACATTTCCTCCTAAAAGGGGTATTCCTGCATCAAGCTAATTGATCATGCAGTGAGTTTATTGCAGAGTCACAAGAAGAAGGGGGCAAGCATTTAATGATGCTTTGGTTGACCAGAAAAATGGTGAACATGACTCAGCAGAGGGTCAGTCCCATGGTCGGGAAGTCAGTCACTACAAACGTTAGCACTCACACATGCTTTTAGCAACCAGACTGAAATATGATGAGGCTCCCGTAGAGAACTGAAATCACAATTCTGCAAAGGCATCAATATCGATGTATAATTTCATAAATAAATCCTGTCCTGGCTAAATTCCTACCCTGGCTTTCTCAACCTGCCACCTAATCATCCCCTGATTTAATTGGCTAAAAAATTGTTCTCCCTCTCCACCTCAGCTGATGTGTGGTGAGGGTTCTGGCGCAAAATGGCTGTCATGCATCACCCAGAAGGGTGCTGCACATTGGTGGTGGCTGAGGCGAGTTCCCCCTCATCACTGTAAAGTGCTTTTTCACATTTCATATTTTCTCATATTCAACCAATCGCATAGACTCATCACTACATGTTCTCACACTTGACCTATCATACGCACAAATCAGTAATGGAGTGCCTCTTTTAAACCGACGGTCAGACCTCTCAGGTGCTGCTGGTTGCCTGCTCTGCACATTATCTGTATGTTACGCTTGCTGCAGCTCACAGAATTGCACTCATCTCTCCACCTTCCAGCTTCCACGTATTGTTTAGTAGGGGTTATATATTGTGATCCTTGTTTGTTAGGTTTGTGCATGCACAGACATACCTAAATCCACTCAGTGCCAAACCAAAAATAATTCATTTGCAAATTCAATATATTTAATCTAAATACCTGAGTTGTCCCAACTGAAATACACTTCCTCCATATGATGGCCTCTGTCACAGGGGATTATGTCATGCTTTAAATCTCACATTAATTCATAATTGATCATTCACTCTTCATGTTTATCCTAGCATTTTAGAGTATATACTACTTTGAGTGGTGTGTTCCTCCAGGTTATTATTGGAGGAATGCTCTTCTTCTTTCACCTACAAAATAAGCATCAGCCATTTCTAGTGTGTTTGTCAGATTATTAGCAAGCACCAAATAAAATATTGTTGGTTGGGGGGAAGTTGTCAACATTATCAAGAGAACGTAGGGAGACACCATTTTTATGCACATAGATCTTGCAATAAAAGTGCCCAACAATTTTCTATTTAATTTAGGTCAAATCCTGCTGTTTTACTTTCCTTTTCGTACATGTCATCATGACTTCTGAATGAGATTTGTGAAAAAGTAAATGAAGTTGCTGGTTGGACATTAAATTATTAATTGGATTATCATATTATTAGAACTATTCACCCTTGTATGTTGCATTCATAATGACATTTATAAAGTATCTTTAGATAAGAGACATAATTATCCTGGTACTTTAAATCCAGGTAATGACTTTACCTTTGTGGGCTGTTTAGTGGAAGAAGGGTGGAGAAAGTGTATTTAGCAGTGTTCTAGTTTTGCTAAAGCACATTTGATTTAACTTTTAATCTAACGACTAATTCTGATTCGCAGTGAAGTGCTCTTACCAGTTTTCATAACAGCACATCCTGCACTTTTCTGACTCTACATAATACACATATGCGTGTATCTAGTGGCTGCATATTTAATGTATTCTGTAAAGTGTACCCCAGGACATAAAGCACAGTGGTATCTTTTCAGTAACAGCCCAGTAACCTGTCGTCTGCAATTGAAAAAGGAAAAGGTCCAGTTCACTCCATCTGTCTGCAGTGTGTCACTGATTAATGGCAGTCTAGAAACACTCTCCTGAGTTGATGTGCACATCACATCAGATCAAGAAAACAATTTCCCTCATCCACTGGGCATGTCATAGATCTATAGTAATATGGTGGTTGCTGAGCAGGAAAAACACTTCTGTCAGATACCCAGGACACATTTAATTGGCTCATGTTTGAAGCAACTTCCCATGCTTCTGAGAGATCTGCATTTGAGACAAAGAAGGCTGTGTCTTTTCATCCAGACACAGGGTCACCTTCAACTCTTCCCACTGTCCCAGCCTCCAGATTTCGAGCTGGCCTGTTTATGGGCATCGTACTGCTACTATATGAGTTTCCTCTCCAAATGGCAGTACGCAATCTGAAATAAGGCTGGTCTTTTAAATCACGACTGCTTCTATTATTGTGGTGGTTGGTTTTATTGTATTACTTACATTTTTCTTGGAAGGAATAAGTCCTCCGGATGCAAAAATGCCAGGGATCTTGGCATACGCACCTCCGTCCTTGACTGTGCCAGGTCTACTCAAATGGATGGCTCTGGCAAGCCTTCAGCTAGGACCGCTAATACACCAAACAAACCGAGGAGCAACAAATCTCAGAGACAATTTAAGGATCAAAACTGAATTAGAGAAAGACCATTAACTACAGTTAAATTAAATGGCTAACTCCATAACAATGAGTCTGAATGTACAGTTTGTCTACATAAACAGCTTTGAGTTACAGGAAACACACAGAAAATTAAAAGCACCATTTTGCAGTCACTGATTTGCTAATGCAAGATTTGGATCATGGTGACAATAGGGCTATAAGGCTCAGTATTAAAGTGGTTTAACTATTTTCCACTCAAAAATTATGCTGATAACAGGCTTTGTATTATTATTTTTTTGATGCATTTTATATTGCATCAAAACAACATTTTGCATCATTTTATTTTAGTATTTGAAGTCTGACATATTGTTATTAATAATTTTCATATTTGTATATTTCTTTCAACCACTTAAAACATTTAAAATTGACCTAATTGGAAAAAAACAGGTTTGTAGCTGCAAATAAAAATTATTTTCTGTTTTAATTTTTATAAAGCTCAGTGAAGAATATCTCTCAACCTGGTCTTGCAACCCATTTGTCTCTATTCAAGGAATTTCCAGCACCTTAACATTTGTACTTATTCTGCCAATTTTCTTTTGCCAGTGAATCAAAGGTAAGCCAGGTAATTTCAAATGTACATTTCTAAAAACCATTATTTTATAATTGCATTTTAATGCAATGTGATGAATCATTCTCCAGCTTCTTCACCTCGTGATATATGTTTAAAGAGAACCAAACACTACATGCTCTGATGGCTTGCTCATGAGCTAAATCCATTATTATTGATCATAATACTGCAGCCTCACTGATCTAAATGGACCTAGCTGGCTAGCTTCGTAGCTATGCAAGACACAGCTAAGTAATATAACACAATACGGACAGAAAAAAAGTAGATGAAAAAGCTATAAATATGCACAAAATAAGAAAGGTTTTCTTTAAACGTATGTTTGAAATTCAATATTGATGTGGGCTTACCTTTGTTGATTGTTTTTATTCACTTGGTTTAAAAGTGTTACATTTAATTTCACTTGAACTGGGTGAAGCGCATTGCAAGGCTTTGGTACTGATATTTGTCTTATTCCCCTACGTTTGTGTTGGATTATTCAGGCCCATTAAGTGGATTAGAATACCACTACCAAAACCACCGTATAACGAATATGCATGGGCTTTTTTGAAAAAAGCCCATGAAGCTACCATTTGAGCTTCTTGGGGAGAGAAGTGGAGTACACATTGTGTTCTTGCTGGCAAGATGTTAAGGCAAAGTATTTGATGAGACATCATTCTCTGAAATTTTCTCCACAAAAACAATATTAACAAAGTAAATGTATTGCTATTAAAAGAGATTGTGATCTGTGTATGCTCAGTGATGGTCACAGTCCTGCATGTTGAGAGCATCCATGACTAACCCTAGCACCTAGGGCAGATTGCTTTAACTGTCCTCTCCTTGGGAAGGGAATTTTTCTCATTTCTTGTTAAGCGTTTACCAACAGAGTATAGTGGGTGGGAGAATTGGCAAGGAAACTCTGTGCCGTGAAAAGGCATCCAAATATCTTGGCACAGTATCCCTCAAGCTGTCTGTATGATTCCTGTATCCACAGCCTAAAACAGCTAGAATATCACACTTTCCAATGGACAACATATGTGGAGCTTCTGAGTATACATACGTGCACTATAGATTCATGGAAATCTTAGTACCATCATCGCTTCTCATTTGAAATGTGCGATAAATGTGCACGGCTCTTCTACTATTGTACACCTTCCCCATGGCCCAACCCCTCCATCAGTCTCCCCACCATTTTCCCCACAAGGAATCCAGCCACTGAGGATCCTGCCAGTAACACTACAAAACTTTAAAAAATCAGACTGTCATAGTTATTAGTCATTGTGCTGAACGTGGCTTTTGACTGCATTAAAGCTAGTATGGTGTCTATTTTATGCTACTCCGGGGGAAGAGGTTAATGCATTTTAAAACAATTCTGTAGACAAACATAACTGTGGAACAGTTGTCATTCACTCCGGAACAAATGCGTTCACTACGGAACAAATGACATCCGATTGTGGCAAACGGAGACTCTTTTAGAACACTTATTCACACATTGCAGGGTAACAGCATGACAGCAATTCTATCCAGCCCCTGCCCACCTACAGAAGAAGAAATGAGAGGATCTGCTGCCTCTTTTCTCTCAACAATTGGCTGAGTGAGTGGTGCAAGTCATTGGTTTTATCGACATTTTCAACACATTCCTGGGAAGATTGGGGTTCTGCAAGCAAGATGGCATTCACCCAAATCACAGAGGGGCTTTTATGCTATCAAATTACATGCATAATACGAGTATGTCAGTCTGACTCTATATTGAACCAACAGCATTTCAGGACGGTGATTTTAATTTAAATAGTGCTATCCATCCCAATGGCTTTGTGTTGAAGATGGAGATCAACATAGCAGGATAAGAAAACATTGATCCAATAAAAAGGTGGAGGAGTAACCTTATATATACAGGAAAAATAGAATATTCCGAAAATTTCATGAATTCACCATCTCAGCACAAGTGAAGACATTTGGATTAAACTACTGTCTGGGGTATAATGAAAGGGGCCTTAATGTTGGAGTATGCTTAACGTTGGCAAATACTCTGGAATCTACTAGGATAACCCAAGATCTGAACAGAATCCAGAAGGAGGCTGAAGCATAGGAGATGACATTCAATATTTTTATTTTTATTTTTTGCATGTGGGGGGAAAAAAAAACTTAAGACGGGAATATTTCATGGGAGGAATTAAAATATTAGTGGACCACAGTTTTTTAGAGCAGTCTAAGCATTGTACTGTAGCTGTGAAGAAAGCCAACAGGATGCTGGGATATTATATTAAATCCAAGGAAGTAATCTTAACGTTTGTCAGCAAGATGAGGATTAATTGAAATATGTTTAATTTTCAGAACCCAGCAGTTTTAACCGTTAACACCCTTGTTTGACATCTGGCACTCTGAATACTGAAAACAAGTACATCAATAGTTAAAACACCTCACTTATCCAACATGTAACATATATTTATTTGACTTCATTTAGTAATTATTATGAAAGAGGTTGAGGACCGGATAATTTTACGACAAGACATTCAAACGATAAGGGACTTGGTATGGCAACAGCATTTGTTTTGATATTACTGCGGTGTAAAACAACGGCAAGAGGAGTGGGGTTTTTCAATGAATGAGTACCCTGGGGGAGTCGCCTTGTTTAAATGAATAAATTCTTCAGGTTTCTGCTAAGTCTCAGTTAAACACCAGAGGGAAGCCATGTTCGTTTTGCTATAGACAAAGTTCCGATGAGAGCCGCGGTGTAGATTTTTCGGACAGGATATTATGTACAAATCACTGCGTGCAAGCAAGGCAGGAGGTCTGGTCTTAGTCAATTGTAAATGAAGAAGTCCTGTAATTGAGTATTTCAGTGCCCTGTTGGTAGGTACGGTAGCACTTAGGATGATCCAAAAAAATTGCTGATTAAATTGCGATCTTATTGTAACTATTAACACTTTAAAAAGTGTCCCAATTTAGCTGAAATTCTTGTCCCATTTTACCAAACACCATTTGGTAAAATGGGACAGTGCTTCAAATGCTTATTCACAAAAAAACTATGTGTATTCGGCAAATAGTGACTCTGCACTTCATGAATCAATTAGAGCAATTGATTACACAGTTAACTCAACTCACCTGTCTTGGGTCTCAATTGGGTGCTGATTTTAAGGTGAAAACAAAAAACAGCAGACCATGTAGCTCTCCAGGACCAGGGTTGGAGACCACTGGTGTAGATGGTATGTCATAATGCTGTCTATACGTTCGGTGAATGGCGGGTAGATGTGGTGCAAAAGCAAGAGTTGAGAAATAAAAGACAATTATTAGTGAGCAAATAAGCATGTATAAGAAATTTGGTTCAGATGGGGCTTGAACTTGTGACTCCATGATCTGTAGACTGTGACGTTACCAGTAAGCCACGGAGTGTCTAGCTGTAGATACTGGCAATTTTCTTGTGTAAAAAGATCCATTTTGCGTGTGTATGTGACATTTTTATTGGCTGGTGTTGGTAAAGGATTGGCTGGTGTACGTAAAATGACCAATGGGGAGACATATTGTTTGTGGGCTAGGAGGCAGGAAAAAGAAGAAGAAGGAGAAAACGCAAAATCCCCTTAGTTTGGTGCTTTATTGTGTGGACATGTTAAGTTGTTAATGAATTCTGTCTGTTGAAATGGGGTCAGAATGTATGGAAATGAATGTTTTTAAGGGATGAGAGTCTCTGGCTGTTGCCGCTATTTATGTGGGTAACCCTGAAAAGTGCCAAACTCTCAGTGCTGTATAGGTATGGGGCATGCCGCCCCGCCAAGGCGTAACTTGGCGAGATGGCATACCTGCCATCCCAAATAGTGAAAGAGAAGAAGGGGCATGGGAATGGACACCCCCTCTGGCACACACACATTCACACACATACCCACACTCACCCACAGACACACACATTCACACTTCCAATGGCCACTTGTGGCTGGAATAAAGGCACTTATTGGCAAGACTGTCCATTCATGGGAAGTTGACTTCATGAATTTTCCCCCATCCAAGATGGTTTTGCTGTAGCTCTTTAGCTCCATTTTAATGGCCTCTTTAATGGAAAGGCCCTGCCCCGATGGAGTAGTTCCTTTCTTGATAAAGCTTCCAAGAGTTTTCTTGGCCTTTTCTGCTGCCACTGTTTAGCTTTTGTCCTAACACTTGCTGTGGTGGATTCACAAAGTTTACAACTCTCTTGGTACTCCTTCAGATGTTTAATTTTCAGGTGATGAAACAAATTTGCACTTCCTTTTGCTGCTAATGTCCTCCGACATATTCTGCGCACAATGTGAGAGGCAAGGAGAGACAACCTGTTTGGCACACACGACCTTCAAAGCTCCACAAAAGAGGAGAGATCTGACTTGAATTACTACACAATCTACTTCACTAAACAATGCAGATTTAAGTAATGTGGTCTCCGGTGATATATTGGTTACAATGATTAATATTATTAAAAGGAATTAAAATGATCTTATCAGAAGATTTGACTGACAGAGAATATCCCATGATCCGAAACCAAATAAAGGCTCATAATATTGGTATTTCAGTGCATATAACTTAATGTAAGTTGAACCATATTAATGTTGTTTAAATGTTCATAGACTTATAGACCTCTTAAAACAAGTCAAGCCGAGTCAACAGAACACATGTCTTAGGCACAGCAGGCTCCTTCAGTGATCTATCCCTACACTGAACACCACTCAGATGTTTCAGGTCTGTTTAAATGGCCCTGTCATCTGAGCAATTCATCTGCTGCAGGTGTATCTCACTAGTGGACCATAGGTACCTGTCATCAAATAGCTGGAAATGATGCTCCTTGTGCATGTTTTCCAGTTGCTTGCCAAGAGCCCTTCGGATTAATTGGCTTGGCAATAACTGGCATGTTCAGACATCTGAGGGCTTTAATAATGTTGTGTGCATTCCTGAGTGGGACATTTATCCAGCCACTGACAGATACAGGCGGGGAAATAATCATGTTGAATAAAATCCTGTAACTTCTAATGGAATTCACACAGACTTAAAGTGCTATGCAGTGAGAGAGACCCAGGTATATCATGTATACTGGCACAACTATGGGTACTGTTAGACACAAAGTGAAGCCAACAATCTGCAACCCCTTGCCAATATTCATGCAATATATCATCACCTAAAGCAGGGGTGATTTGTTCAATTAGCAGGGGTGCCCATACTTTTTTGGCTTGCAATCTACCTTTTCAATAGCCAGCAGAACGTGATCTACGGGGGTGGTAGCGTAACCAAAAAGTGGCTGAATGCAATGTTATTAAGGAAAACTAATCGAAAACATTCCACAAATGAATGGACACGCTTAATGTAACGAAGTTCTCAATAGCAGCAGATTGGCCACATTTCACATCAATCAAGTGTACCTGTCTGTCAGGCAGAAACCGTAGGGAAATGGAATGAAAACAGGAAGAATTGGACGCATTTTTTAAAAAGACACGGCGATCTACCAGCATGGCCTCTGCAATCGATATATTGGGCACCCCTGACCTGAAGCATGACTGCACAACCCTGTTCCTGGGGATCTACCATGCTGTACGTTTTTGCACCATTTTCATCAAAGCACGTTTTTATAACAGTTGATCCAACAGTTTGCTCTGCCTATCAATGAATTTAGCGATTTAATTGATAATTGATATATATATAAATATAAGAAAAAGAAAAAAAAGGATCCCAGTTTATCTAGGCCACATGACCAAAAACAGATGTGTGCTTGAATGTTAACAGTCCACTGACAAATCCGAACTTACGTGCATTTTTTAATAGGCATGCAAAAAAATGGCAGAGTTGGTCAAATCTACTGACAGCATGGTCACAGATGAGTCTACAATGCTCTGTGTCCTAGCTTTATTAGCAGACAATACAGGATAACTAAGTTAAATACAGAGTTTCAAAGAGCCGCCATTGTCATGTAGGGCATCCATTTAACAAGCATCCCCTCCCTGTAGTCTCATCTGCAACTATACCCCCCA
This sequence comes from Anguilla rostrata, assembly GCF_018555375.3. Taxonomy (NCBI): domain Eukaryota; kingdom Metazoa; phylum Chordata; class Actinopteri; order Anguilliformes; family Anguillidae; genus Anguilla; species Anguilla rostrata. Next base: position 11,745,285 of record NC_057941.1, on the reverse strand, counting down.
AGCATTCAAACTATAAAAGAACGTCATTTTTTGCATTTTCACCAAGACAATTGCATTTGTGGCACTTCAGTTTATATTCTAAATTTAGATAATAATCCAATAAATCCAAGAAATAATAATCCAAGTTAGTATTGTAAATGGTACAATGTCTTGCTTCATTTAAGCACCCCCTAAATGGGAAAGGATTGGCCAGATTTGGCATTCGCAGAAGGGGTTAATTAATTTTCTGCAACACTGGTGGACATTTATTCCCTAGTCCCCATAGTGCTTTTAGGGAATGAACATGGTGGTACAGATAACTGTTTAATTTCATCTGCCACTGATAAAACATTGCTTTATTAATCGAGGATCTACATAAAGAAAAGTGTCAGAAGGAGAAATGCATTTTCAATACATGAAATTTCTAAACATTCAATATAAAGATATGCTTCAAGGTTAGGACACACCTGTTTAGCTAGTGGCCCCCTCCTCAAGTTCCAACTGGTCCACGAGGGAACTGCCAAACATTACATAAATAATAAATGATATGGGGTAAAAAGAAAAAATCTAGACCACCCTTATTGCATTGGTTGTAAAAATACCAGGAATAATTTTAATCTCCTCCTGCGAATACTGGCATCATAAAAAAAAGTCTACCCACTGACAGCTGTCACTCAATGCAGTCTTGCTGCTGGCCGAAATGTCTGTCCACATAAAGATTTGCTCAACTGCTGTGTGTCCAAAGCTAACCATATGCTAGTAATTACAGGTAGCTGAGTTAATAAATCCATTTTGGTCTCAAAATGTCTTTCTCAAAGCCAGAAAGGAAGAAAATCACCATTTAAAAAGACAATGGACTGACTCATGCTTACCAGCGAGCGCAAAGCCTTTGTGAAAAATACAATGATGAGAGCCACTACTGTATACAGCTTGCATAATTTTCATTCAGTTTCCCAGAGGGCTTGTATGAACAGTGATCAACAGGGGAGAGAATGTTGGCCTGTTTTGAGTTGAGCTGTTTGACTCTTGGCTGGTTTTGCACAGAATAGGAAAATGTTGCAAAGGCCATTTAGAGTGTCAGAGATAAAGGAAAACTAAATATTTCAGTTACTGATGAAATAATTGCTCATGAAATTGTGCAGGCAAATTTTTTAAATTAAAAGTACCTCTGTCAGATACGTCCACATTACTCAGAGAGGAAATGGTTGTCAGTAATGTGTCAAGGAAACTCTTGGACAAGCTTGGACAAGCTGAGGCAATGCCAATCACTATGGATGAGTCAACTGATAAAAGTGACACTGCACAACTGTGCTTGTACACAAGGTTCTGTCTTGGAATGTGCTTTTAAGAGTAACTGCTTGGACTGAATACTATGGGTGAGATAATTTATCCAAAAAATATTTTTATTTTTTATTTTTAACTAGAATAAACTTGAGTTATTGTGCATTTCCTTGTAAGTGACAGATGGTGCTCCTGTGATGATTGGGAGAGTTGAAGGGCTCTCAGAAAGACTATCCACTCGCCCCACAGATGCATGTGACTATGAGGAAAGATTGAGTCAGTCCTTCAAAACTGTCCAGCATAAATTTTGTTAATTCTCCAGCACTTAGTGTTAGTACTCGTGTTTCACAGTTGAGCCTTGACTGTTAAAATAGGGCCACCTTCGTTAATTCCTTTCAAGTATTAAAGCAAGAACTTTTCTGTAAGGGAGGAAATCCGCTATACAGAAAAGGGATGAATAATCTTTAGCCTTGACACAAAACACTGATCACACAGCATACATAGAAGTTCATAATGCAATTTAATCTGTGTATAATTTACAAATGCAATTTGCTGGCTTTTCATAAATGGTAAGCATACCCAATATCTACGCCTGATTTTTACATTTTTCTACATCACTCCACTGTACATGTGCGGAAAAAACATCCAATATTTTTTTCTAGATATCATATTAGCAAGTTCCAGGTTTATAGATGACACACATAATCATTATTACCCTGACAAAAAGAGAGATAATTCTGAGAGCCAGGGTACTTGCAAAATTTTGCTAGCAGCTAGCATTCCTATTTCCTACCATAATGTTGCACAATGAGTCTTCCATTTTTAGCATTCAAATCACATTACATAAAACTGGCAATTAAATAAAGCCTGTTTTAAGTATAAAGTGTATCTGCAAGGGATGAGTTACTATTTTTAGGTAATGAAAGATGAATGATATGTTTATGGATTTCCTGCTGGTAATGGAATAACTGATTCTATTATGTGATTTTGTGCAAAACATGTGTGACTGAACAAACAAATAAATAAATAAATAACAACACATTAAATTATGGTTCATGCTTCTCACTGCTAAACTGATTCTAATCAGTATGAGGACAGTGAAGTTGCAGAATTTTAAGATGAGATGGAAACTGGAATAATAAGTTACATATTTCAGATCCATTCACACACACTCAACTGAAACCAGTAATGTGATAATGCTTGACCCTCATGATAAGCACCTAAAACAATGATTCGAGTATACAATAAAAGGGCACCAAATGGAATAATTGTCAGAATTAGCTGGAGAAGATTTTGTGGTTTGTTATTTGTGGAAATTAAGCTAATTAAGGTAACAGGAAAAAAAGACTCTTATTCCTGTAATTTCATATATAATGGCTTCTTGACTTGCCATCTGCAAAGGAGGGCACTAGTGGGGTGGTCGGCTATTGAACGTGCATTGTTTAAGTTCCACACCCGTGTGTGCATCTTTTGTTATGTTCATTGGGTCTGGTTTTACAGCAGTAGCCCAGTGATGTCAGCCACCCCTCTAACGAGTCTTTAGTGAGCCAACTTAGTGAAGTTGGCTCATCCTTGGTCCACCCACTGCCTCCAGCTTGTATACCTGGCACTAGAAGTCTTTCTCTAACTTCTTACAAATGAGAGTATAGACACAAAAATACCCATGTTTATAACTTTAGGATAGTGATTAAACTTGGTGCGGGTGCCACTTTGTTTTCCCATAGCATATGATGTTTTCTTTGTTTTTTGCATTTGGTTGGAGGGGCTCATACTGAAGGAGCTGTCGTCTTGCAGGTGTGTCTTGTTAATCAGGTAAGTGTTCAGGTCTTTCTCTGTTGTCATTAACAATGTGCACAGAAATTTGGAAAATGAAAAAAAAATGCATCAAAAAATGTATCAGTATATAGTCTCCAAAGGGGAAACATGTTGTATATACTAAATACTATATTCCATATTTTATTTAATAAAAGCAGTAGACCCATCCAATGAAGTTATATGCAGAGAGACAGACAGACAGGCACACCACACACACACACACACACATGCCTACTTAGTAGGTCCAACAGAGTTCTAAAAACGCCAAGATGCACCACACAGACAGAAAAGACCTTCTTGGTTTGAGAAATGCTTCCATTATTGTTATGTTTAGTGCAAGGCTACTCAAACCCAAGCACAGAGGGCACAATGTCTGCATCGTTTTGTTTAATGTAACCTCTGGATTCAACTAATAGGTCTCTCAAACACTTGTAGAAATAACACAGTAATGACCATGGGTAATTTAACAGCAAATACTCTATAGTGAGCAGAAGAATTGAGAGATCAGATTTGAAAATGTAGTGGGTGAGCATTTAAATTTTTGGGCCAAAGTTTCTCGAATTTCCTTTGATCGTGGCATAGTATGCTGTAAATTTTGTGGCGACTATCTCACTCTGATAGTAAGGTTCAATATTAGCGAACCTTTCCATCAAGCCTGGCTGTGTTCAATCAGCTGAATTTAATTATCAATACAATTTAGTCCATTGGTTGATTCAGTAACTAATAGGGAAATTACACATGGGAGACATGGGTGTTTGATAACTTTTTTCATTAAATTCCTGAAATAATATCTTTAAAAATATGTTTTGTGTTCACTCAGTTATCCTTTGTTTAATATTACATGTTGTCTAAAGATCTGAAACAATTCAGTGTGAGAAACATGCAGTAATAGAGGAAATATACCACTTCATGGCACTGTATTGTTACGTCCCGTAACACCCATGTTAAATAACCAGGTGTACGCTGTACCAAATGTAACACTAAGCCACCTCAGTATTAACCACAACTGGAAAGAAGACCCAGTCAAGCACAAAGTGCTATGTTAGAATGGAAGGAGGCGTTTATTTACAGCAAAGCAGGGAGTTATTAGTCCTAAAGGAATTATAAGAAGATAATGTACAGATATATCACAAGTTGCAGGATCTCACCGGGCAGGTAGATGTAAACCAGCAAGATCAGCCTCTGGCCTAAAGGTCTGTCCTCCAGTTCCTTACTGATCTTCAGAGTTAGAAACTGGGGTATCGCTGACTATTGCTACAATATGCACTTTCTATAAGTAAGAAGCAACACAAAGGCTAGTATTAGCAATTTAACACTTTATAGAATATGCCTTTAACAAGTTAAAGAGAACAGACAATGTGGACTGTAGGCAGTAGGCTAACCAAAACTAAGACCAAGACCAAGATCAAGACTGACTTAGAGAGATGCACATCATAAATATATAGTCCTGCATCTTCCTAATATCGCTGCCCCACGACAATCCCGGCGTGCTCACAACAGGCATCCATTGGCCTGGTTGCCAAGTGATGGCGTGCGTCATCTCTTCGGTGCATTTTTGGATCTGCATTTCTGCTATGGGACCATGACGTCATTATGTCCGTCTGTAGGGGAGCCAGAAACAACGCGGCAGCAACAAAACACAAAGCCCAAAAAAGACTGGGACTGTAACAGTATGACACATAACTTCCAGTACATCATGTGCTGGCTGGGGTAATTGGGACTGAAAAGGCAGTGAGCTGGACACTGCAAAAGAGAAAGTATAAAACCGTGAAAAGCTGCTGAAAAGCAAAGTTTTTGTTTATTTTTGTTTTGTGTAAGTTTTAGGTGAATCAGGATAAATCACAGTTAATCTCCTCTGTGTGATGCTAAATATCATTTGTGGAATGAGAATCATGGTAAATACTATAGTTGGAAAGGCTAATCATACTTTAGGGAGCAGGATCCTGGCATAAAAGCTAGGCCAAAAAATTATGTTAAATAAGGGTAGAGCACAGTAAATCCTGGTAGACATCCTGTTTCGGAATATAATAATGGTAAATATCCTTTGTGGAAATATAAACATGGTACATGGAACACAGACCTGGCATAAAACCTTCAAATAGAGACACGGTAAATCTGGGTAAACGATGGTAATCAGGGTAATTGTCATCTTCTGGGATATAATAATAGCATATATTCTTTGTGGAAATAGAAACATGGCAAACACCATTTTCAAGAGGCTAATCATAGTAAATACCCTGCTTTATAACAAGATCCTGGCATAAAGCTTCAAAAATGGAAACATGCCAAATCATGATAAATCATAGTAAATATCCTCTATGGGAATTGAATAATGGTAAATATCATTTGTGAAAACAGAATTGTGGTAAATACTACTTTTAGAAAGGCTAATCATGGGAAATAACTTACTGGAGAACACAGTCCTGGCATAAAAGCTTCAAAAATGGATTCATGGTAAATCAGGGTAAAACATAGCCAATAATGGTTTGTGGGAATGAAATGAAGGGAAATTTCATTTGTGGAAATGTAATCATGGTAAATAGTATTTTTGAAAATTATGATTGTCATAAATATCCTGCTTGAAAAACAGATCTGTCATAAAACCTTTAAAAATAGGAAAATGGTAAATCAGGGTAAACCTTGGTAATTCAGGGTAATTATCATATTTTGGGATAAAATAATACTATATATCCTTTGTGGAAATATAGACATAGTACATATAGCACAGAACTGGCATAAACGTTTCAAATATAAAGACACGGCAAATCAGGGTAAACCATGGTAAATCAGGGTAATTATCATCTGCGATAAAATAATATTATATATCCTTTGTGGAAATAGAAATATGATAAACACCATTTTCAAAAGGCTAATCATGACAAATACTTTGCTTCTTCAGATCAAGATCCTGGCATATAAGCTTCAAAAATGGAAACATGCCAAATCATGATAGATTATAGTAAATATCCTGTGTGGAAATTGAATAATGGTAAATATCATCTGTGGAAACAGAATTGTGGTATATACTATTTTTTGAAAGACTAATCATGGCAAATAACTTGCTGGAGAACACAGTCCTGGCATAAAAGTTTGAAACATGTATTCATAGTAAATCAGGGTGAACCATGGTATATCAGGGTAATTATCATATTTTGGGATAAAGTAACAGTATCTATGCTTTGTGGAATTACAGAAATAGTAAATGGAACACAGAACTGGCATAAAAATTGAAACATGGTAAATCAGGGTAATAATATTTTGTGATAAAATAATTCCTTTGTGGAAATATAGACATAATACATGGAAAACAGAACTGGTGTAAAAGTTTCAAAAATAGAAACATGGTAAATCAGGGTAAACCATCTTTGAAAAACAAATTATGCACTATTTATTATTTTTCCAAATAAAATATTTTTTCGCATCGAAAATATATTTTTAAAAATATCTAAATATAATTTCCAGTTTACTTCATTCACACCTTGCCTGTGCAAAACAAATAACTTTTCATTTATCTATCAGAGCTTTTGGAGAGGAAGTGGCCACCAATGAACTGTGCTGAAGAACAATGTAACACCATGCAGTGCAGAGCAAAAGAGAAAGTGTCAGAGAAAGAAGCAAAAAAAATATATCTTATGAAATGTACCATGTACTTATGAAATTTACCATGACATTTGTTAGTCAGTGCAGCAAAATATGAGGTATTGTACACTGCAATGGGAATGTAGCAATTGACACAGCCATCAGCCATAAGCCACCGCTGAGTCCTGCATCATCATACAACACAGTCCTTACAATACCTTCCAGCTGCATGCTTTTCTGGACTCCATAATCATTGCATCCCAACATAACAGAGAGCTAAGGGAGCCAGAGTATGTTGTAATTTGGGACAATGGCAGTTTTTCCATACTGTAATTTGGGACAACAGCAGTTTCTCCCAACTGTATTTTCGGACAACAGCAGTATCATTACTTGATTGATGAACAATTGGTTTGATAATCATACACCTTTTTCAGCTGTTCTTCTCCCACCATATTCTTCCTCCCTTGTACCTCAGTCTTCGCTAGGACAGCTTTTTCAGCATGCCGTTGGAAGGTTTGAATGATTGTCTTTCCTGACAGTATCTGACACTTTTTCAGGCAGTGGACGTGTGTGGAGACAGAGATAAAGATGCATTCCAGGGATTCCACATGGGGGCAACATCACTTGCAAAGTTTATGAAAAAATGTGCCCTAACAGGAATTTTCCTCTAAATTCTGTACGTATTTACTATGTATGTTCTTTTTCTGGGGTTTTTTTTTTTCTTTGTGTTGTATTTATAATAGAAATTACAGCTGCATTTATTTATACATAGTCACAAAATCTAAAATTGTTGTTCAATAATACCTGTTTTTATAATGGCATGTGCATTACACTTTGAATTTTTGATTACATTTTTTGAGAACAGCTTTTTCGGGGAATGTGTATTAGACATTGAGACAATCTGAGTCAATTATCAATGCCTCTTCCATACAAGAATACACATAAATTTCATATTTATTAGAAAAACATGATGCCTGTACATCCATTTCATTTTAGCTGCTATATAACATGACTTAGGCCATTTATCCTTGTTAAAATGCAATTTAGATCAGAAACCAGGCAAAGATAAATCAAAACATTTGTTGCAAAAAACAGTATGGGGGAATTGTTTCTATTGTTTTTCTAATACACACAGTCATTTTATGTTTGCAAGCTTAATACTTTGTCACTTCTAGCTGATATATTTGTATAGGCTACACTGCACCTCATCATAGGTGGCTTAAAAGCCTGTTCATTTTTTAACTATATTGTGTGAGAAAGAGAGCTGACAGCTCATCTTGCTGAAACACTTATTTAGTGTAGTGATGCACACCACATCCATGGTGCATCACTACATGACATTTTGGCATTTAGCAGACACTTATCCAGAGCAATTTACAAAGAGTACATTTTACATGCAATCCATTACCCAGCTGGATATCTACAAAAGCAATTCAGGTTAAGTACCATGCTCAAGGGTACAATGTCGAATCCACAAACTCTGGGTTAAAAACCCAGTTCAAACATTACACTACACTGGATCACTGGTCTATCAAGTCAGCACTAGTCAGTTACCCAGGATGGCGTATAATTGGCCACGGCATTGCCCAAGGCGGAAGAGCTTAAATCACTGTGATTGTCTTACTCTGACCGTGCACAGGAAAACTTCAGCATAAAGCATACATATTGAATTATACCACTTTAACACAACAGCTGAACTGGTGTACTACAAAGTTAACAGCAGTATGCACCTAATATGAAAATGCATGCTTGCCTTTGTTCTCTACAATTATTCCAAATTGAGAAGGAAGGAAAATCTTGGATTAAAAATGTTTTTTAAAGAGTTGCATAACACATAGAAAAACAAGGATATGAAATCAGAACAATAGGGTGCCCTAAACCTTCAGTGACCAACACCCATTAATAAGTAAGAGTCCAGCAGGAAGGAAAGATGGACACACGGTTCACTTGCTCACTAGATTTCAGTCACAACTGCATCATGAGACATGGCTGTAGAATTAGTATATGTAAAGACTGACATCTTGTGGTAGGATGACAAATTATGGCCAGGATGACTTTCTATATGCCCAGATTAAATCAACATTTGTTTAAAAATTTTATTCACAGTGAAAAGCACATTTTGGTGTTTTTCATCTCAAGTGGAGTTTGGAGAGTTTGGCAATGACTGAAATAACTGAGAAATCTGTGTCTGCTTTTTTTATATGCTGCACCTGCAGACGGGTGACAAATTAAAGGAAAAACCTGAGTAAATAAGTGGAGAAACAGAAGAAATACAGATACTTCCATACAGGTGTACTGCATGATACAATTGAACAATTAACATTTTATCATGCTCTGTGGCATGTAAAAAAATGCTGAGCAGGCCCAGTTGACCTCGATTTTGGATCAAGATGGAAAGAGGATTGTGGTGTGGGGATGGCTGGTTTAAGCAGCCACACCTGCCCTGGGTCAAGCTAATTAGACCTGGCCAATTGGATAATTGGTGAAGAATTAGATAATTGGCCAGGCTAATTGGACCCAGGAACAGGAGTGGCTGCACCTGTGCGTAGTGAGGTAATCACTGCGCACAGGTTAAATCTGCCATCCCCACCCACACCAGGGAGCTTCCGTCATGACAGGGTTAACATCTGCTCATTTGGCTTTACCATCTTGCCAAACCCTCGTGGAATAAATGTGGACTGTTTTAACATCATCTCCCTGTGTCTCTGTGCTGGAGGGCCCCAAAGAAAGCCACTTCGGTGGCCTGTGGCAGGCGTGTTTGCCACAGTGGCGCCCAACGTGGGGCTCCTCCGGCACGGCAAAGAGGCACAGGAGGGCCAGCCAGGAAGCACACTGGAGGAGGGGCGGCTGAGGTGTTCCCGACAGGGCTTCGGGTGGATCCTCCGGGCCAAAAATGGGGGGCTGAAGATGACCAGGGAGGGGAAGGAGGCAATCCTCAGCTGGGATGCTGAGGAGCTGCACCTGGCCGAGAAGGCAGGTCAGCGACGGGCGGTGCACGAGAGGTGGTCGCGCCGTGAGCTGGACTTGGCCGGGAAGGCGGGTCAGCCACGGGCGGCGCACGAGCGGTGGCCGCGCCGTTTTGCTTCCTTTCTTGTCCGTTTTGGTTGTTTTTAGTTCTTTGTTTTGGCCTGGTTGGTTTGCCCGGAGCCCATGAGGGGATAAGCCTGCAGCCGCCTGCCAGCAGAGCCGACTGGCGGCCACCACAGCCACGAGGGTTCCTGGTCCCCAGCACCACACGGCCAGTCCACCAGCCCACCAGCCCAGCCACCCCACCACAGCCCCTGGAACAGCCCAAGCCGGTGATGCCCCCACCAGCCAGCAGAGCAGCCCAGGACTTCCCGTGCTCCAGGAGGGAGGAGGAAGAAGGGCTGCCTTGTTGTCCGAAGGAGGGTCACCGCATGTACTGGACTGTTCCGGGGCCACCCACCCTGATTTTTTTTTAATTTTTTTAGCGTGTTTAGAGTTTTTATTTTTATTTGTCTGTTGCTTTGTTGGGAGTGCGGGGTGGGGGGGGGGTAGGCTTCGGCCAGTGATTCTCCCTGGCCTCAGTTTGGCGTTGGGGGTATGTGGTGTGGGGATGGCTGGTTTAAGCAGCCACACCTGCCCTGGGTCAAGCTAATTAGACCTGGCCAATTGGATAATTGGTGAAGAATTAGATAATTGGCCAGGCTAATTGGACCCAGGAACAGGAGTGGCTGCACCTGTGCGTAGTGAGGTAATCACTGCGCACAGGTTAAATCTGCCATCCCCACCCACACCAGGGAGCTTCCGTCATGACAGGGTTAACATCTGCTCATTTGGCTTTACCATCTTGCCAAACCCTCGTGGAATAAATGTGGACTGTTTTAACATCATCTCCCTGTGTCTCTGTGCTGGAGGGCCCCAAAGAAAGCCACTTCGGTGGCCTGTGGCAGGCGTGTTTGCCACAAGGATCTAAGTGACTTTGAAAGAGGGTTTATTATTGGGGTACAGGAGTTTCAGCTACAAAGACTGCTCAACTGGCCAGTGTTTCAATTGGAGCAGTGACTAAAGTGATATCTGCATTTAAATCTATGGGAAAGACATCAGTAAGGGATGGAAATTGTGGCCGAAAGCGCACATTCGATGACTGTGATGCTCATGCATTAGTGCGATATGTAAGGAAAATGAGAAAAGCAACTCTTCCTTAGGTGACTGAGAATGTCAATGCAGGACGTGATCAGATTGCATCAGCAAAAACAATCCATCCACAACTACATAAACAGGGATATCACAGTAGGGTTGTAGTGCATAAACTCTGCATTACAAAGACAAATGCACATTTGAGAGTTCAGTGGTGCAAAAACCATAGGCACTGGTCTACAGAAATGTGGAAAAAAGTGATATGGTCAGACAAGTCATTCATCACCATATTCTCAACTATTGTGAGAGTGCATGTGTGGCATAGACCAAGAGAATGGTACAGGCCTGAATGCTTGACCCATTGGGGGGGTCCGGTGTCTCTGTTATGCTGTGGGGGGCATTTTCCTGGCATGGTTTGGGTCCACTTCTCCCCTGGGTCACTGAAAATCAATACAAAGTTATTTTGAGTGATCACCTGTATCCTATGATAAAACATTTCTAACCTGATGGGAGTGGTTTCTTCCAGGATGACAATGCCCCCATCCACAGAGCATGAGGGGTTACTGAATGGTTTGATGAAAATTAATATGGTGTGAATATGGCCTTCGCAGTACACAGATCTAAATCCAATTGAGCACCTATGGGAGATTTTGGACCAATGTGTTAAACAGTGCTCTCCACCACCATCATTAAAATTAATGGTGTTCCATCCCTCCAGTAGAGTTCCAGAGACTTGTAGAATCTGCAGTATGCCAAGGTGCATTGAAGCTGTTCTGGGGGCTCGTGGTGGCACCTTATTCCTTTAATTTGTCACCTCTCTTAATATGCCTGTTATCAGTAAAATTAACCAGTAAATCCACAGCAGGCAAGAAGAATTTTGTTCAACGGATTACTTTAACAACTCTATGCATAAATCATGAACAAACTGTTGTCATCGTTTTGAAAATTCCATTAGGCTATGACTGTAGCAACATCAGATTTGCTCCAAGCTTAAACGCTCAATATGCAATATTAGCATGTCAGTTCAGCAGTCCAGCACTATAAATACTATAGCATTACTTACTGTAGCCATATATTCTAGATCAGTGTGTTTAGATGACATTAATTGTTGAATACCTCATAATCTAGGTTACACCATAATAACGATAATAAAGTTACTTCTGAAATGTACCATATAAGTGAAAATACGATTGATAAATAATATTATAAAACATGATACAACCCTTTGTTTTTCTTCTTCTCCACAAGGCCACACTGATCACACTGAATAATGTAATTAGCACAGTGCAGGCTGCGAGGCTATAGCTGCACCAACTCCATGCTTAATTAGATCTAGCCCCCCCTCCGAATATGATCCACACCATACCCAAATGTTTTTTTCAACCTTACTATTTTGTACCATTGCGTGGAAAAGCTGGAACTGATTCGGGTTCAGTAAACTGGGTAAAACTTTAATTTCCTACTATTGAGTATACAAGCTGCATATAACTGTATGCAACTGGTATACTCAACAGTAGCCAAGTGACGCGGCCTCAGTTCACACTATCTTAAACACAGTTACCATGGGATTTAACCAATAGAATTGAATATAGTTTGTTCAAAGGAATCATGTACCAATCGAATTCGTGAAAGGGTCTGACATATTTAATAGTAGCCAAATTATTTTCCAATCAAACCACGATTCTGTGTGATTGACGTTTCAAGACCACCTTACTGCAAATAAATTATCCGGTGCTAGCGAATCACTTTGGACAGTAGGGAGGGCGGTTAACAACCATCAAGTTAAGCTGTGATAAAGAAACAAACACGCTTTTCTTTCTTCTTTGCCTGCATACTGGGGCGAACTCTGGCAACCTAGCTACAGTTTTAATCCCGTTTCTGATATTTTTGAGTAAGGTAAATTTGGAAGGTTTTCGGACGTTTTAGTGAAGGGGATCGTTTTTATGTGCTTGGCATAAAGGCTGTCTCATTGTTGCCGTCTATGATGGCTCGTAACAATTAGCTTGATTCTCTGTTAGACTAGCTAGCTGACTTTAAGAAATTAGCTGGATAACATTTTCCGACAATCTACGTAATTGACACTGTTTTGCTAGCTGGCTAGCTAGCTAAATTTGTTTTATTAATGTTGTATGACCAGACGTTTTGTTGTTAGCTAGTTAACATAGCGTTATGCTAGTAAAATACTTTCAACACAACTATTGGGAAGAAATGTAATTTAATTTGACAATATTAGATAGCTGTATCGCTGTGGTAATACGGCGCGGGGGTCTTGCTACTTAGTTTAGCAAGTTATAACGTGTAGAGCTAGCTAACTTGGCTAACCATGGATGATTTCGTCAACCAGCTACTGCAAGAAATCCGAAATTAGTAATTTTTATACTCTGCAAATGTTTGTGGCGGAGGTAAAATAATTAGAAATAAAATGAGTCGCTTGCCTCGTTGAAGTTTAACGTTAGATGGCTAGCTGGCGCTAGTTCGGTAACCAGAGGATACGTCTAACGTTAATATTGGCTAGCAAGTGTTAGTTATCTCAGTCTGGGCACTTTAATTTTGGAATTCAACGAGGAACGCATCCAGTTTTGCATAGTTGGCTTTGGTCTTTTTGCTAATGTTATGTTGGTATTGGTTATGAATGCTGTTTGAATTTTCTTTGGCCATTAGATAATCGATTTGCCCTCAGACGGCGCTTCTCTTACCTAACCAGCGTGTTTTTCGAAGTTGCATAACGAACGCATGGCAGTGTTGGCTATGTTGACAGTTACCTTACTGTACCGTATTTTGCTGTAATTGTTGAAAAAATAATTTCGTGTGTTTTTCCCACATTTGTGCAAGACACTCAACCGCGGGTAGGAGTTCAGTGTTCTTCTTTTGTCCCTCCCCCCCGACTTGTAGCAGTCCTGTAACGTTTTATTGCCTTGCCTAAAACTAAAGGGTTACAGAGGGTTCTAAGGGTTTGATCTGAAACATGGGTTTATTTGTTAACTTTTCTGTCCTTTTGAATAATAACCATAGTATTTTTGTAATCCAATGTTAATTTAGTTTTGAATTGGGCGTGTTCATGTGGTGTCCCTTTTAGAATGCATGGGAACAGAGGAACTCGCCCTGAACAACACAACCAAGGTCCTCCCAGACATCAGGATGCCCTAGACCACCAGAACAAAGCAACAGATGCTAAGAGCAATGGACAGCATTCAGAAACCGGTGAACCACAAAATTCAAGTAAGTTGATTTGATGTGTGAATCGGTCAGATTTTTCCTCTAGTTTAGTGATCTGCTTTTTCTTATTACAAAAATGTGTGCTCCTCCAGGCACATCCCTGACCATAGATCTACAGAGTTTCAGAAAGCCAGGAGAGAAGGCTTATACTCAGCGCAGCAGACTGTTTGTGGGTAATCTACCGGCTGGGGTGACTGAGGAGGAGGTTGAGAAGCTGTTCTCCAAGTATGGAAAGTCTTCAGAAATTTTCATTCACAAGGACAGGGGCTTTGGTTTCATTAGGCTGGTAAGTCACAGAACAAAATAATTTCTGACTTTAGACTTGTGTACTAGAAATTCCATTTTCCCTTAATCCCTACTTGTTTAACATTTCACTTTTTTTTTTTTTTACCCGCAGGAGTCAAGAACCTTAGCGGAGATTGCTAAAGCAGAGCTTGATGACACGCCTTTCAGGGGCAGGCAACTCCGCGTCCGCTTTGCAACCCATGGGGCAGCGCTCTCTGTAAAGAATCTGCCTCAGTTTCTTTCAAACGAGCTGCTGGAAGAGGCTTTCTCCATCTTCGGTCCGATTGAGAGGGCCATCGTCATCGTGGACGACCGTGGCAGACCCACCGGGAAAGGGATTGTGGAGTACGCCAACAAGCCAGCGGCTAGGAAGGCTCTCGATAGATGTGCCGATGGTGCTTTCTTGTTGACTGCGTAAGTGACTGAGTTTTGTTCTCGGGACAGTCATCTAAAGGTGGCATTATACTTGATAAGAAAGCTAATTTGGGTGAAATCTAGCCACATCTGTCCTTGGTGCCGCAAATGTGTGTCTATTGCATGTTCAAACTGTTTAGTGACACTCTACCAATGCAGGGCACGTATTCAGATTCTGTAGTTGAGAGAACCCATGAGGAATGTGGAAGTGATGTTTGCCACACCGATAAGCACAGAAAACCGCAATGACTGCGGTAAAGGAGCAGAAAGATCCAGAAGATGGACATGGATGATTTCAAAGTCATGTTTGTTTAGCGCTGCAAAAAAATGAAAGAAGAAAGAGAAGATGCAGTATTATTCTGCTCAGTTAGATGATAAAACGAGGTGCTGCCAAAACAGTCACCCATGTGATATTAAATCAGTTGCAGGGAATTGGCGCATTTACGCTAGTGTGTGAACATCTTCATCCACAAACACCTTGCATTATGGTATTTAGTTTGTACAACAAACAAGCCAAAGTTTGTGTCCACAGCAAGTGCTCTCAGCTTAATGGGGGTTGTTTTCAGTTGTAATGGACACTGTTTTAGTAAATCTATGATGTATTCATAAAACCGGACAAACATGGCAAACTGTTCATAAACTCTCATATTCCACCTAAACAGTCCACTAAAATGTGTTTCTGAAAACATTTGCGGCGAGAAATAGACCATGTAATTTCTGAATCTTGGTTCATATTTGATTTGCAACGCCTTGTTTGACAGTGTGTTCCAAGTATCATAAATAATTTGCTTATGGAATACTTTATGCAAATGAGATGGACTCACCTACTCCTCCACCCCAGGATGCATTTTTTCAGAATTGTGTTTAGGTGGAGCCAGGCTGAAATGGCGTAATTACTCTAAGGTAGAGAATGCATAAAAAATAAAAATTCATCAGAGAATGCTCTGAACAGAATAAAATGGCTTTGAAAGAATGCTATTTCAATTGACAATGATAAAAAAAAAAAAAAAAAGATATTTAAACAGTAATAGTTGGTAACAAACCATCCTTCCTAACAGGGTCTCAGCTGAAGACAGTAAGTGGAAAAGCTTGCAGCCCTGTGTAGAACGGTGTCTGTAAGTTGTCAGATTGTAGATTGTCCAGGATTTTGCTGTACGTGCAGCTGAGACAGAAAGAACGGATATTTTAGGGACGTGCATGATGGGTTATAGTCATTATTGAGTCGTTGCTCGTGCCTGTTAAGGAAAAATGTACAAATTACCAACTGTTTACACAGGAAATCTTTTAACAAATGCATGCAAATGAGTCCAATTTGTTATTTAAAAATTGTATTAAATTGTTAATTTACAACTTAATTAAATAGTATTTAATTAAAGCATGAATCATTTTTGAATGTGTTTTCATTGTTCATTGTGCTGTTTTATTCTGAAACCAACAAAATTTGTATCAGCTTTCCCAGGCCTGTGACTGTGGAACCAATGGAACAGTTTGATGAGGATGAGGGTCTACCTGAGAAGATCGTTGCCAAAAACCAGCAGTATCACAAGTGAGTATTAATGATGCTGTTTTATAAAGATAGGAGGACTGATTGGACCTGTGCTTATACAACTGTATTGTGAACACTGTTTGCTTATTTATGGTTTTGCCCTCAAACACTTGAACCCACACCATCCCTGCGCACGTTACTCATTCCAAGAGTGCAAGAACCTCTAGATATAGTTGGCTCTGTCTGCCATCTTGCATGACAGGTTTTTCACTTGCCCCTTTTCCATCCATTTTGTTGGTTCAAATGGGAAACCAGTGTTTTGGAAAAAGAATTCCCCCTTCAGCAGACACTAACACAGGAAAAAACAAAATGCTGATTTCAGAGAGCGGGAACAGCCGCCGCGATTCGCCCATCCGGGGACGTTCGAGTACGAGTACGCCATGCGCTGGAAGGCCCTGATGGAGATGGAGAAGCAGCAGTACGAACAGGTGGACCGGAACATCAAAGAGGCCCAGGAGAAGCTGGAGGCAGAGATGGAGGCGGCGAGGCACGAGCACCAGGTCATGCTGATGAGGCAGGGTGAGTGTGGCCTAGCGTGGCCATGGCAGTGGGGAAGGAAATGGGCCTGGTTAGCCCAGTTGTGTCCTCCCATACGGAAATGTACTGAAGTGCATTGCCAATATGTTGACATATTTTAAAATTTGGCAATAAATGTATTTTGCTGCTGTCTATTTTGTTAGAGTATTACAGTATCTGAAAGCGGCAGGTCTTTGTATATTTGCCCGTATATTGTAAAATTTTTCAATATCGTGATATGTTTTAGAAGGTAGTTTATTTCATTTCAAGGGCTAAGTTGTCATTATAGAAGTTTGTCTCCTGGACATGATTCCCCCCTCCCCGAACTTATACCTGTAACCCTGTTTCCACTCATTGTTATCATGGAGTGTTATGAGTTTGGCTGTGTGCACCCCCCTCTCGGGAGAAATGATTTGGTTTGCACCATTGCTTCTTCTGAGACCGGTCATTTATCAAGGGCTACCACTTCTGCAGGATGTGTGTCAGAGTAGGCTATGAAGGACATTTTCTGTATCCTTGTGTCCATTTCAGAACTACAGAATTTTCAGTCTTTTGCTGAAGGAAAGTCTGTATATGCAGAGGAAAATGGGGCAAATGTTTTTGCCATTAATTTGTTCGTAAGAAGCAACCCATTACCTAGCATTTGACATGCAACCATAGTGTCCTTAGAAAATCAAGAGCACTGTTTGTATTTGGCATATTGCTGGGGAGTCTGCTGATTTTAGGGTTAATCGCCGGATTTTTAATGTACTTCACTTGTTTTTGAGCAGCTTTGTGTATCTGATCGATTTATTCAGTTGGCTCTCTTCAATGTTCAAGGTTCTAATGCAACTTAAACTCACCAAACTCTTCCTAGTAGTTTTAAAAGGAGTGAGAGTACAGAATAATGTTTGAACTGAGCACTGGTTTATAATTTGCATCCCTAATTTATGCCCCAAGATCCAAGGTGCCTGTTAACTGACATGGCTCCCTAAACGCAGCTCAGTGGGCTTTAGTGATTTCTGTGGAGCCACCAGTGCTAAGGCGGTAAGGTTTTGGTGTGATCCCCACCAGACCTGCTGCGGCGTCAGGACGAGCTGAGGAGGATGGAGGAGCTGCACAGCCAGGAGCTGCAGAAGCGCAAGCAGATCGAGCTGCGGCAGGAGGAGGAGCGCCGCCGCCGGGAGGAGGGGATGAGGATGCACAGCGAGGACATGAGGAGGCAGCAGGAGGGCTTCAAGGGCCCCTTCCCTGAGAACGTGAGTCCCTGAGCTCTACCCGACGCTGCCACCAAACGCAAAGCAACCTTTGCCGCACATTGTGAAACTGTGACGCTGAAATATCGTCTGAGAACACAGTGTTGTGTACGACTCATTTAAGGACAAACTGCAATGCATAACAATTTAATTGGGCTCTTTATTAAATTCACATGAATATGGTGGGATTTGGAAAATAATTTGTGCTGTGTGCTAATTGCACTTTGTTTTTCCAGCGGGAGCAGGAGATGAGGATGCACATGGCAGGTAAGTGCACTCCGTTTCGGCCGACTCAGGGCTTGGAACCACAGGGTTGTGGGTTCAATTCCCACGTGAGGAAAGCTGTGTAAGTCACTGTAGATGCGTGTCTAAAAACGCACGTCTGTCATCCACTGGGCTGGTTTGGATCTATAAACTCTGCACTCCCTTGTCATTGAGGTCAAGCGATGGGAATGAACAGAAACTCCAGCGGAGGGAATCCTGCACCCGCAGGAGCTGGAAACATACCAACCGATCCTGTCCCTTTAACGGTAATGTCAGCAGTTGCTAAATTGATTGTGATCAGTGGATTCCTGCGTGTTTGAAATACGGGATGCTAGAAACTTGACAATAAGTAGGGAACTTGGTCTACATGCAATACCATTACCAACAGTGATGTTCACAATAAAATAAAATTTTACCTCTACTTGAGTAACTCAGTATGTTGGTACAGACCAAACCTGTTACATGAGCAGCACTTGTTTTAACGTTTTTATCAATTAAATGCAGTCTTATCTAGAGAAAAGTTTCCCTAAAATTCAGAGCTTAGCTGCTGCACACTATTCAACGGACACACTCCCTGAGCGAGTTTAGTTGCAGTCCTTTAAATCACAAACATGTACAGTGCCTTTTCTGTAAGTACAATAAAAAAATTTAAAAAAAAACTGCTAAAGTGCCTCCGATGTACTTTGTGACTTTATTTTCACTGAAAATATGGCTAATACCACCCTCTTTTTGGAGATTTAGTATTGTTCAATGTCAAACTAGTTCAGACACAATTAGGTGGCATCTTCGAGGAAAATTATATATACTAGTCAATGGTAACATGTCAAAATGAAACCTACCTGCCTCTAACTCTCCTTTTCCTTTATGTTGCCTTTGCATTGATGCTGTGACTCCAGCCCGGAGCAGGAAACCCCATTCCGGGCCAAGCAGGCTTTCCAAGAGGCCCCCCCGGGCCCGCTGATTTTGGCCCTAACAAGCGCCGTAGATTCTGAGGACTCAATTAGATTTTTCTTTTCTTTTTTTTTTTTTTTTTTTTTTTTTTTTAAGAAACTTTCTTTGTACAATATTTTAAATGCAATTTTGGATTTTCTGCTTTTATGTGCCTTTGAAATTGTATGGAACTTATTTGGGATTTTAACTGGGTTGAATTTTGATGTAGGACTACAAAAGCCCAACCCCATCCTCTGGGTTGGAGCATAGTCCATTGTTAAAATGCCTGTGTTCAGCTCTTTTTTTTTTTTTTGTTAATCCAACTCTCCCAACCTTTGTACATTTATATAGGCTTGTTACTTGCATTTTCCTCATGTCTGTTGGTTTCTGGAAAGTAGCTGCTTTTCGTTACATTAAATACATTTTTAAAATAGTTTGTGTTGTTATCTGCATCTGTACATAAAGGCCAAACTGAGATCTGTTGGCTGAAAATATCAGGTGATATAGGGCTTCCACGGATGTATCTGTATTTGGGCAAATCCCACTGAAAAGTCTCTTGAAACAGCATTACAGAAAACCGCATTCATAGACAAGAGTTTTTTTGGAGTTCTTGAGTTTCTGACAGTGTAGATGCTACCATGCTTATTACTGCCCTCCACTGGCAAAATAAATATTAGCTTGTGTATTGGTTCACATCACTAAACATGGGCTTTAGGCCAGTTTTGGTTAACAACTGCAACTTTTCTTTGAGTGAGTTGGAAAAAACCGAAGTCCCTGAATCTGATAGAAACAAAGATACCTTTTCTGCATTATATTTCTGGCACAATAGAAGTATATGCTGATTTGTCTCTGGAGGGCCACAGTCCCATAGCCCGTCAGGGTGTTTTCCTATAATGGAATGCTTTGACACAAACAAACCTTCAAGGTGAATGTTCATAGGCAACTGACTCCCTATAGTGGTTAACATTAGTATATATCTTATTTTAGGTTATAGCCAAAGGTTACAGTACGAGATCAGCTTGATAAGAACATTATGTAGTTTCATTGTTGCCATGTTTATTATAAGACACTTTGGGCAACTAGCTTTTGTATTGAATTCTGTTCTCCCATCAAGATGTCTTCCTCCCTATGGGAACGGCTGTTACTGTTTAGTCACAACTTAGCTAGCTTGGTAATTCACCTCCATTTATTTAAATCAGGGAAAATTAATTTGATACAGCATGCATGCTATCTAGCTACGTGTAGCCAACTTCACTTATAAAAGCGAACAAAGCTGCTAACAAAGACTCCCGTCCTCATCAAGGTTCACTCATAATAAAACATAGCAAACTGCCTAGGCTTCGGTAGTTTACCTGCATTCATTTCAATCAGGGGAACTTGAATTCACTACAGCATGCATGTGATCTATCTACATGTAGCCAACTTCACTAACAAAGTTAATAAAGTTTCTAATCAATGGCTTCATAAACATTCAATTCACAGGTTGTAGTGAAAATGAAAATGACACTAAATGAATATTTGCTAAACTTTCAACATAATATTTCATTACATTACATTTCAAACCATTCTCCTCAGATATATTACATATATATGTAATATGAGATTACATGTTATTTGGCAGACACTTTTATCCAAAGTGAGGCAAAATAACTGCATACTGGTGGTTGTTGTAACAACTACAGAACACAGGTCAGATAAGGTAGCACAATTCACATTAAGCACCAGTTATCCATAGCCATTAACATACACATATGATGTTGCATTTGAGAAAATAAAGAAGCTAATATTTGGATAGGCTACAGATAGAGTATAGAGTACACACACATACACACATATACTGCATAATTTTTTTTAAATTCATAGAATGGTCAAATATAAAATAGTGAGTGTTCACCTAAAGAAATGGATGCCTGGAGAAGCTTGTGCTTGATCATCAAGCAGGACCACAAAAAATAAACACAGTGCACAGTTCTGTGAAATTGGGGTCATCGCTAATCCAAAAGAAAAAAAACATACTTCCACAATGATGCTGAAACCAAGGCACTAAAAATCCCACCATTTCTCCTACATTTTCTATCCATATAAACTGTGCAGCTGCTGTGCTGTGCCAATGATTACTGTTCACATTGTATGTACGAGGAGGAAAAAGTCTAAATCATAATTCAATTGCAAGTATATAATCTCAGAACCATGGCACAGCAGAGATTTTATTGTGAGTAGTTGGTAATATTTAAAAGGCATTTCTTTTTACACCAGCACCACAACAGGAACTTTGCTGTGTGTTTCGGTTGAGTTTGGTTTCTAACTGGTTCTCCAGAATTTCATCTTTCGGCCTTGCACGTTCAAGAATTTCATCTGGTTGTTGTTTTTCCATGAGAGCTTCCACAATACATCTGTTGAAAAAGAGAAATAATTAAAATGAACATTTTTAAATTAAAGTTTTTAATAGGATGCCCAACAAAAGCAGAACAGAAGTTGTGCATACCTGACTGTTTCTTCAATGTGTATGTTTTCCTTAACTGATATCTCCTTCCATGCAATAAATTGAAGTAACCTGGAAGTGTCCTCTATCTCTTGACTTGACACAGCATGTTCTGTGAGGTCACTCTAGAGAAAATATGATTAAATTGACCCACACAACTATTGACACCACTTGCAAAAGAGCATGATAAATACTTATTTCATATACACACTTCACAAGCATGGAAAATTGTTACCTTATTTCCCAGAAGAATGCAAGGTATTGGAAGTCCATTTCCACTCAGTATCACATCATCCACAGTTTTCTTCAGTAAGGTGCTATATTGAAAGGATTTCTGACTGGTCAAATCAAACATTATGATACAAGCATGTGCATCTTTATAAAAGGCTCTTGTAAACGGCAAGGTATCCTCTTGTCCTGAAAGATGAGAGGAGACTGAAATAAAAGTAAAGTAGACAATTTCTCGAATGTACTGTAGTTGGCAAATGCAACATGAAAAACTGGCTATTTCATTAGTGGCTGAGCGACCAGATATGACCAGCCATAAATGGTACTCTTTTATCGTTGAGAATAAAAATGTATACCGTACCATACCGGTCTGTGTACCTCAGCATACCTTTCACTGTTGCCACTGTATACTGAGGGCTTAACTCAGCATATTTTCATGAAGAACCTGCACTTGGACTGTCATTTGCTGAACTACAAGTGCTGTCACACAGTTACATGGTCTTTCTATCCAATAGTGCTAGTCTTAACATTTGTAACGTTTTCCTTTTCCTAACATTCTTGAGACATCCCAGTATTTGACTTTTTTCAATGCTGTGTTAATTTTAAAGATTCAATTAATTAAATATTAATTTAATACACTATTTGAATTATTAATTATTCCATACCTTCTATATCCCAAAACTGCAGCCTCATGGTTTGTTCACTGGACCATTCAATTGTTTTCATAGCAAAGTCCACTACATAATGAGATAAACATAACAGTTAATTTTCTTTTTCAGAATCAACCTTTGTGGGTAGAAATTCACAAGATTCCCAGTGCTTTTACAAATAACAGTCTTTTTTTTTAGAAAACAAAATATACCCATTGAATTGGACCCTTTGTTTTTGCACACAGTTTTTCATTCCATGGTCATGATTATCTAAGTACCACATATATTTTCCAATTATCTTTGCACATGTAGTTATCCCAGGGGTGCAAAAGAGGACTGATACATTTCAGGATTTTCTGCGATAAAGCTAACAAGCCCAAGGCATGCCAATACAGTGGGGAAAAACATTGCTAACTGAATAGCAAAATAAAATTTTTGCTATTATAAAATTTATTAAAATGTATTTAATTATAAAACGTCATTCTACCATCAGTGCTAAATATGGGATAAATATACAATAATTGGTTATCCATGTAAAGATATCGCTTTCAAGATTCAGTGGTCATTTATTGTCTTGAACAATCCATTTGAGAAATAAACACGCAAATAGAAAGCGGGAGTAGGTATTTACAATAAGTCACGCACAAAACTTGCTATTTACACCAGTGCAACTTTTTTCAGTTTGTTGTGGTTTGATTGACAACTGTTTTATCCAGTAGAGGACAGTACAAGCTTTCCAAAGGTGCATGGCAAGTTTCCATTGAAATTTTAAGCATTTTCATGTAATAGAATTATGCTTTACTCTACATTTACATTAATATCTTGTAGTATTTTTGCTTAGATTTTTTTACTGTGATAAAAAAAAATCTAAGTGATAAATACTAATGCCTAAAATGTATTTTTCCTAATATTCTTTTCCCATAATTAGTGCTCGTGCATAACATATGGCCATTCTGGGCCTTTGTTTCACTACATCAAGTCTCATTAAGCAGTCTCACATTAAGCAGAAATAATGCTTACCAGACAAAAAAAATGTTATTTAAATCATATTTCCATCCCATCATGACTGCATGGGCTCTCCATCCCTGTCCTAGTAGATATGCAGCCATATTCTACTCCTGGCGGCGTCCCACAATACATAGCACTGGCACTTACTCACTGTCTGGTATATTGCAAATCCCTTAACTGCTGTTTCCACCCTCTTCCCCACGCTGCCGGCGGGGCTCTTGCCCCAACCCTCGAGAGTGCTTCGAGAGTCGTCTGGTCTCCCCCACCTCTGCGGTCCAGCCCCTCCTTCGTCATTGCCTCCACCCTGCCCACATCTGCCGCCACCTGCTGTTCCCCATCACCGCCACCTGGCCCCACCCATCATCTGAGCCACATCACTTATCATATCTTCTGCATAAACTGGCTGACATGCTGGTCACCAGTCGGCACCCTGAGCCGACCAGAGGAGGATGGGTTTCCCCCTTGAGCCTGGTTCCTTCCAAGGTTTCTCCCCATCTGCCACAGGGAGTTTTTCCTTGCCACTGTTGCCTTAGGCTTGCTCCTGTGGGGGTTTAGGCTAGGGCTGTCTGTAAAGCGTATTGTGACAACTGTTGTAAAATACGCTATATAAATAAAATTTGATTGATTGAGTGATTGATCCTCTTGACCACAGATAGTAATCATCAAAAGCTTCGATGGCAAAAGCTCTTAATTTCTCAGCATTTAGTCTCATTAAGCATTGTCTTGTTAAACTGTATCGAATAACAATTTGGCAGGTAAAGGTTAATAAATTACACACCAGAAGCTACTTTTACACGTATTTGACGGTTGACATTTTCAGAACCTGGAGCACAAACTGTAAAGCAAAGAGACAGATATACATACCGCCAATGGTGGTTTTGTACCCTTCACTGAAAACGCCATTAACATAATGTTGTACAAAAGATGTTTTACCCACTTTTGACCGACCAATAACTAATATCTTGAACAAATGATCTGAAGGCATTGCTTTAGTTTTAACATCCTTATAAAAGTTTCTGTTTCATAGCTTCTGTAGATAATTATTCAAGTTGAAACTGAGACAGTTCTTACCACTGACTGGACTTACTACAAGAGCAGACGACTGACTGTAAGCAAGCAGTTAACAATTAATTCCAAAGGTCACTGCCGTTCCCCTTCCTTCAAAAAGAATTGCAACGTAATCATATACCCATAAAAATGTAGCCATATTTCAGGATTTTTCTTTATTTTTTTACTGTCACACAGTTACAGCCATAATGTGACAAGAAACTGTACAGGTGGAGGGGCTGTTAGGGCTTTTTTACAAAAAGCATAATGGGTTGTAGCAGTGGTTTAAATCCAATCACTTCACACTGACAGTGCTTGTAGTTGGCGGGGGCAGCTCTAGCAGGGCAGAAATTTGACAAACAAACTTATAGGAAAGGTGGCATCCTACGACAGTGCCACGTTGAAAGTCACTGAGCTCTTCAATATGACCCCTTCTACTGCAAATTTTTGTCTATGGAGAATGCATGACTAAATGGTGGATTTTATCCACCTGTTACCAATCGGTGTGGCTGAAGTAGCCAAACCCACTAATTAGAAAGGGTGTCCACATACTTTTGGCCATGTAGTATATTTGAGCCCTCTAAGACTTGAGTCTGAAATCATTGCACTGAAGTTTTCTCCATCATTTCAGATGACAGCATTACCATCAATATAGGGAACTGTGGGTCATCTTCCTAATGTATAAAGTTTTAGATATTCACTGGTGCTTAAATTTTCCATATTCGTGAACCCATATGATGCACAAGCTTATGCAATGTTACAAATATTAGTTAACTGGATTGGTAAAATTAGGTGTGACTAATAAATGTATAAGTACAGTTAGAAAGTGCTCAAAAGTGCAGAAACAGCTGGAAAGATCCAAAGTTTTGTGATTTTTTTAAACATCTCTTTTTACATCATGCACCAATAAATTACATAAGGAAAAGGTACCATGACACTAAAGAATTAGTAAAGCACCAGAAGATATCCGAAATTGTGTCGGGGAAGGTAAAGAATTACAAGTTACAAAAAGCAATTCAGACTTCACTTGTTTATTCTAGAAAGCAGTTTGCCAAGAAAAATGAAAATGGACTGTCTTTTCATAGAAGAAAATATTAATCAATAGAAAGCAGGCTCCAAGAGAAGGTAAGGAGTTTTTTTGTGAGAGATGATGTCACCCAATCAACCAGGACTATGTTGCTCAGGCTCGAGGGAGATGCATTCAGTGGGCCACTGAACTTTGAGAAAGGAGGAAAAAACAAAGAATGTTTCAACCAGTAAGAATGACCGTGAGAAAAGAGATGAGAGTTCTCCATATAAAATGATTGCTATGTTTTCCAAGGCATCAGTTCAACATCCATGATGGAGAGCTAAGAATAATATGAAATCAAATTAATGTTTGATACACATAGATTTTGCTGAAAACTATTGATGTAAATTGTCTGCAGAGATCCAAGCAATCCACTTTGCATCCTCTCAGCAGCAGACAACTGTGCATACTGGAACACTTCATGTGGGTGGAGAGGACAAACATTTGTGCTTCACAACCATTTCAGCTTCAAAGGAGAAAAGTCCATTGGCTATAGTGCTGTGACAAAGTATTTTCCCTCTTCCTGATTTATTCTATTGTTGTATATTTGTCACACTGAATGGTTTCAGATCTTTGGACAAAATGTAATATTAGACCTAGGGAACCTGAGTAAACACAAAACATGTTTTTAAAAGTTATTATTCCATTTATTTGATGAAAAATCTTATTAAATACCCATATCACCCATGTGAAAAAGTAATTGCCCCCTTAAACTTAATAACTGGTAGCACCACTTTTAGCAGCAATAACTGCAACCAAACACTTCCTATAATTTGATATCAGTCTTTCACATTCCGGAGGAATTTTAGCACATTCTTATTTGCAGTATTGCTTTAATTCAGACAAATTGGAAGGTTTTCAAGCATTAACTGCTAATTTCAGGTCCTGCCACAGCATCTCTATTGGGTTCAAGTTAGGACTTTGACTAGGCCACTCCAAAACCTTAATTTTGTTTCTTTTCATCCATTGAGATGTAGAATTGCTTTTGTGTTTTTTGAATCAATGTCTTAATGCATAACCCAATTACACTTCAGGTTCAGCTCATGGACAGATGACCAGACATTCAAATGACCTGACTGAGAGTTTTCTGATACAGAGCAAAATGAGTGGTTCCTTCAATAATGGCGAGTCATCCAGATCCTGATACAGCAAAGAATCCCCACACCATCACACTAACATGATCATGTTTGACTGTTGGTATGATGTTCTTACTGTGGAATGCTGTATTTGCTTTACACCATACATAATGGGACCCGTGTCATTCAAAAAGTTCCACTTTTGACTAATCTGTTCGTAGAACATAATCTAAATTTTGGAACTACATGTCATACCTACATGTCATACAAAAGACCAAATTCCTACATGGCCGTAACATTCATGAGGCAGGCCAATGCAGAAACAAATTATTTTTACGTACAGACGAACAACTAATACAAGTAGGCTATGCGTCAAGAGGGGGCGCCGTTTACTAAAAATCGCTGTAAAGTGGGCGTTTATCATGTGTTTAACCATTAATGACAGTTACACACTGACATTAACATCCATCGTTCACCAATCATGGACGAAAAACTGATGGCAGATGATTTGTTTTAGGTTTATATACGTCGCACTGTAAAGAGTACATGGGTGGCACTGTATAAATTGCCAAACGTCATGCTGATGGATTTCTTAATCTTAGTCCTGCATGGCCTCGATTCAAAACGTGTTAGCTGCCGCAACTACACTATCAAGAGCTTCTATCCACAATCAGCCCAATATTACAGACAAACACACAATACTCTATATATATCCATAATTCACAGTTGCGCCTACTGACATTGGACACAGAAAAGAAAAGAAAAAACATCACTGGCTTCTGGACGTTTTATAATAGGACCTTACTGCTGCTAATTAGCTATTCATTTTCAAATAAAAGAATGTAAGTTAAGCACTGTGACCCATGTGAAATGTGCTTAATGAACTTATTAATTACGGTGGAACAAATAGACCTACTTCGAAGCGCAAATAATAATAACACTAATAATAATAATAATAATAATAATAATAATAATAATAATAATAATAATAATAATAATAATAATCGTTTATATGCCTAGATTTTCAGTTTGAATCAGGATGCACCGCTTCCCAATGGCAAGGATATGCTGTGGCAACTTGGTCCACAAGTGAATGACAAGACATTAGCACATATCACGTGACTAAACGAAGGACGCACGAATATGCCCGGCAGTTCGAACCATTCAGCAAGGTGATGAGCGTTCTTAAAAGAATAGCCTACATAAAAAAGACTGCATTAGGGAAATATACTGACTGTTATGGAATCTCCAGCTGACTTTATGAGCGTGGATTTTGATTTCTCTCTCAACTTCTTTTAAGAAAGCACTGCTGCTAACTTGGAAGTCACAAGGGAGAAGAAATGCAATGACGAGAATACTCATTTACTTTTAATTACACGTTTAAATGTTGTGATAAACACGTAGATGCCTTGGTTTTCATTCGAATACAAAAACATTTCAGCAGCCGGATATAATG
This sequence comes from Anguilla rostrata, assembly GCF_018555375.3. Taxonomy (NCBI): domain Eukaryota; kingdom Metazoa; phylum Chordata; class Actinopteri; order Anguilliformes; family Anguillidae; genus Anguilla; species Anguilla rostrata. Next base: position 11,717,108 of record NC_057941.1, on the reverse strand, counting down.
AATGAATGGAAATACACGGAATGCTCCACGCTATTGAAAAGGATACGAAGGATATTCAACAACAGAGAAATAACTGAATTATACTAATATACTTGTAATTAGAGCGTGTATTAAATTACGCTTATTTGGGAAATCGCCGACTTATATCTATGCCTATTCTGACCAGTAGCCTAGGCTATAGGAGATAGCCTGTGCAATTATAATACATGGCAAAAGTTACCTGTTTTCGGATTGATGCAAGAAAACTGTTTTAATGTTCTGTTTCGGGCGAAAAGGTATTGATGGGCTGTTATATTTATCGAGAATATGGAGTCTGAGGTGAACATGAGCTGTATCGATTGTTTATCCCACGCTCCGAATCAAAGTAGCCTCACAGCGCAAAGTGCATCTGCCGGGGTGACAACAGCGCTAGCCAGCGTGCTGATCTTCACCATCGTTGTCGACATCCTCGGAAACCTGCTTGTCATTTTATCAGTGTTCAGGAACAAGAAGCTCAGGAATGCGGGTAAGACTCGTTATGGTGAATGATTTAAAGTTGCGTATTTCCATTTCCACGCAATATGAATTAGCTTATATTAGCCTAGCGTTTAGGTTCAATTTAAATATTGAACATATTGCTTGCTTCGATTTAAACATTGGACATAGTTGCTTGGAAATCGAAAAATAATTACGCAGGTTATTGTTTTGTTTTTTAAATACGGTTTTACCATAAAACGGTTAAAGTTGCTCAATTTTAGAAAAAGCACTGACAAGAGTGATATGTTCAGACGGCTACATAAATCCACAAATGATTTCCGCATTCAGAACGAACTAGACTGTTATAACCTACCCCAAAAAACCTGAAAGAATGTTGTGCATTCGTTTCATGTCAAATCGAATACCATTTTGACATGACTCTTGACTTCATTCTTTCTTCTCCATGGACATAGACTTGCACGACTTTTCCCACAGTACTAATACAGGCTAGCTATATGTGTGTTTTTAATTGAACATGGTGAAGAGCACATCAAAACAACGCCTGTATCATATTTGTCATTAACGTAATAAAGTGAAATACGTAAGGTGATATTTTAAAAAAACCTTTAATGGCAATTGAGCAGTCTATGTTCTAGAGCTGTGTTGCTGAACTTTAAATTCCATTCAATATTTAATTAAATATGAAATTCTTCTTGCCTACATTAGAGTTATGTTTGTCTCAGGGTTGAAATGAAGTTCATGTAAGGGTAATCTTCCAAAAAAAATTACACACACATATATATATATATATATTAAAGTAGCCTACCACACAGGTGAGGTAAATGGGCACAAATAGCTTCACTAAATATCACCGTTTATTGATCATATTTACATGTGTTTTACATTTACATTTACACATTTACAATTCTACCAAATTTGCAGTGTTGTGCTGGCCAAGTGTACATATGTTATTAGTCGTATTTTGTGTGGCAAAATATGGACCATTATCATAAATATGAACCAAGGGTTTCATTTTATGATTTTTGCATGGTTTAGTCACAGATGGACACTAAGAATGGGATATTCAAAGCATGAGTTGAAATATGATGGTTTTTTTGAAGCCAAAAAAAATGAAATGCATGAACCTCAATGGGTAATCATGCATATTAGATGACTGCATAAGCAGGAATAAAAAGTAATCCATGTACAGAGTCCTGGGCATCCATCCTGTGTAATGCTGCTGCTACTTGTCACTCAACATGTCATGGAGCACTTCTCTGGAGATTCCCACATTCCTATTTTCAGTGTTGTGACAATGCTACATAAAAGTCCCATTTGTGTTACAGTTTCAGGCGTGAAACACAGACTTTGATCCTGTGCCTAAAATGACTTTGCTGTTTTATTCTGGTCTTCAAGGTTTTAAGTCTGTGACGTAGAGCAACAAAGGATTTGCTGAAGGGACATTATAAAATGTGAATGTCTTCAACTGGCAGGATGCAAGAGTGTATGGTGTGTGGCATTTGAATAACAATTTCATTAAACTTGTGAGTTTGTCAGAGCGATAACAAAACAACTTTCTTTCCATTTAAACTGATATTACTAGCATTTTAAACCTGTAAACCCTTTTAAACACTATTTCGCTATTATGTGTAGCATAAAGTATGTAAGGACAAATTTTAACTTTGAATTTCTAAAACAATGATGTCCACCAACATTTACCACAGGTGAAAGCATGTGCCACTGTGCCAAGGACAACACCTGGAATGCAGACACCTTGTGTATTGTGAGGATAAATTAATGGAGAGGTTACCAGAGGAACCGTGATTGATATAAAATAACCCTTACCACTGTGGTCTCCTGAATATATGTGGCTACAGATGGAGTCAAAGATTACTCAGATACTGTGCACAGCCTGTGTTTGTGGTGAACACTGACCAAGTCACTTATTGATTTATGTATATTATGTGACCTGTAAACTTCCTTTTGTGAAAATTTGCAATACGAATGGTAAAAAAAAAAAAAGTAAGCCATGTCAAGGGTAAGTCCAACAATCAACACTTTCAGGGGATAATGTAAGGCAGCAAGGAGTGAATTTCCATTTATTGCTGGAATAAAACAGCTTCCAATCTGTGTGCATGAGTACGTGTGCCTGCAATACAGTTCACAGCACCACCAGTACAATCCTGCATGTTAGCATGTCATTCACAAGACGGTTTATCTCAAGACATGACTGGATGATTCAGTGCCTTTATTGTCAACCAGAAGTGCTATATTTAGCATGGCAGGGCGCTAATACGTATAGCTAATGTTCTATTGTGTATAAAGCATCAAAATCCTCTTTGGAACTAGACGTAATGAGCTGGAAATGGTAGTTGTGGTTTTGGCCAAGTACTGCATGTTCTGCCCTGTTTCTTCCTTTTCAGGAAGGCTTTATTATAATTTTTCAGTTTTGTAGACATATGCAGGAGCAAAGTTTGGCTCATTTCCAAACTTCAATGTAGTCTTTGAAAGTACTGTCGGAATTATGTGGGTAAGCAGCCCTCCTTTGAAAGTTAAATAATGCAAACCAATGGAATGCCCACACGATTCAATTTATTTCCATGGAATCAAAGTCAGGACTGAAAATATGAAGCAAACTTAACCAAAGAGCTTATCAGGAAGAAAAGCTGGAAGTGACTGGCGTAGCCGCCTCAGTCACCAGATTTAAACCCCATTGAACATGCTTTTCGCTTGCTCAAAAAGAAAGTGAAGTCCAAAATTCCAGAGAACACAAGGCATCTGAAAGAGGCAGTGGTAAAAGCTTGGCAGAGCATCTCAGAGGATTACATCATGAACCTTATGATGTCCATAAATCGCAGACTTGATGCAGTCATCAAATGTAAGGGGTATGCAATGAAATATTAACCTTGTACGTCATTATATTTGTTAATACTTTGTCCCAACACTTATGCTGGCTTGAAATGGGAGGACTTTGAGTGGCATTGTTGTAATATAGTTCAATATATATTATACAGAAGTAGACAGAAAATAGTTGTAAACATTCTGAATTTTGTCCTCAGTCATTGTTTGATTTGAAATAAAAATATAATTAGTACAGAAGAAAAACAGAAGGTTTGACTTTTTTAATATTTTTGCATATATCTCAATGTATAAAGCCCCTTTCAGACAGGCATATTAACCCATAAATGTTCCTGCAATTTTCACTGTCAGCGTCATGTAAACGTCATGACGTTCCTCTAAATTGCCAGGTCAGGACCAAGTTAAGATTTAGGGAAATCTTCTGGCATGTTTCTAGTGCGAACAAAAGCAGAAACATTCCCGGATAAAGCAGGCAAAAGCGTAATGACATTGTTATGTAAGACTTTTTGACTGTTTTTTGGCACAATTTCTCTTATAAATATTTTGCTGAATCTGTCCTCTCAATCTCATATACAAATATTAGACTTTGCACATAGGAGATATTGGAGCTGCACTGAGTTGTTTTTGTGAGGGCAAACTGAACATTTATTTTAGGCATGGAATAAACATTGTCATTGTACTTGCTTGACTAGTCTATTGTAAGAACACCAGTGCAAAATTGACATCATTGACTCACACATTACTTATGTGTTATGCAATAGTTCTCACTGATAAACATCTGGCTCTTCTAGTTTAAAGTTGCTTTCCTACCCAATGTAGCAAGCTGGCTTGTGCCACATACAGTATCAATGGCCGATATAACTTGCCTAACATAACTATTCTTGACTATGTTGGCTTCTATCATTTTGGACGCTTTTATAATTGGGATCTTTCATATTGTACATCTTTTGGATAAGATTAAATGAAAGTCATGTAATCTAACTCTAAATCTTCACCACTTAATTAAAATTAAGTTGCAAATAGAAGTTGTGGATCAGTACAAGAAAATTGATGGAAAAAAGAACGATATATCCAAACTCAGCATTTTCTTTTTATACATATTTAAATCCCTTATGAATGTACTAATGAATGCGATATTACATGGTACATTTCAGTGCAGGGCTGCCCAACCCTGTTCTTGGAGATCTACCTTCTTATAGATTTTCATTCCAGCCATAAGAAAGCACACCTCATTCAACTGCTAGAGATCACATTGAACAGCTAACTACTAGAATGGTGTGCCAAGTTAGGGTTGAAATGATATCCAGGAACAGGGCTGGGCAGCCCTGTTTTAATACAATGAGGTTATAGAGTATAGCGAGCATAGAGTTAAGATTAGCAGTTTTTGTATAACATTACAGAAATTATGTTATCTATGAAGACACCCTTTTTATCATTTGCCATTATTGTGATTTATAAATCCTAACCATTTGCATGCCATTAAGGTGATCCATAAAACCTGACTGTGTCAATAAAAGAATTATACTTGAGTCAGCAGTTTTAGGCAGGTGGAGATATAGCAAGTATATCATAAATCACTGGAAAATGTATTATTTGATGTTTCTTATTTGTAAACATGGGAAAAATAGCAGGACATTGTTTAGAGGAGTGGTCAGTTCGCCCTCGTGGAGGAAAGCAGAGACTGTTACTGATAGAGTTTGGATCACAGTGCAGAATCTGCCATGGCAGGGAGTCAAGCCCTCACTTACAGGGGGGATTTACATGCCAGAGGCTGCTGTCCTCCACCAAGGCACAAAAGCAGGTGCCTTTAAATGGAATGGAAGCTGACACTCTGATTGGTTTATTGCATTTTATGTGAAAGACACACCTATTAATTAATTAAGCTCAGCTCTTGTGAACCATGCGCCGTACTCTGCGCTCAAACAATCCACCGTTAAACAAGAAAAAGCGGACCTGGCCACGCCCTAAATGCATTTGCTGTACATTCTGTAGGGGAAAACACCTCTACGAATTGCAGAATAGTGAGGATAATTAAAACGTGTATGTTTAAATAATACTCTCAAGTAGGCACCAAGGAATGCAGGTGTGTGTCTAGTCACGTGTGAGTTCACCAGCACAAGTGGGGCAAGGAACAAAAGCTCCTCTGATGGACAGAAATTATGAATCCCTTTAGCATGTGCTGCTAAACCTGGTCTGGAAATCAGGGGAATGGCATGGAAAAAAAGGCTACTGGAGTTAGTTACGTCTAGCTAATTTCAGCATACTCAGTCTAAATATATGAGACCATATATCGAATGAGTATATGTTAGTGCATGAGAGATCACATGCACAGATCTCAGTTAAAAGGAAGGTGGACTGTAAGCTAATGTTAGTATCAGTGTATATACGTGAGCTATGCGCGCTAGGCGGCTGTCGCGATTTAACAAGGGACGTTATATCATCTAAAAACAACATTACATACAATCAGTAACACAATCCATTGAAAGAAAAGAACAAACAGAAGTTTTCTAAGCTAGTTACATTGCATTTTTGTTATACCTAGTTAATGCCTGGATGTTTGTCAGTCTTACTGTGGGGGTGCAGATGGTTCTTTGTGGTGCTGGCTTGTCCAGGGGAACTTGGGCATTGGCTCTGAATCTCTGTTGCGCTGTCAGTAGAAAAGCCGGTCTTAGTCCTGGTTCTCTTTCGACCTGGAGCTGAAAGTTGCTTTGCTAACCATCGCAGGAAAGTTGCATGGACTACGCGTGGTTAACTTGTTGCTATGTTGCAGAATGATAGAAAGTGTAAAGTTGATAAACGAATGTCGTGGCTACAACCCGAGAGAGCCAGTTCGTCCCTCCGTGTGTCCATTTACAGGCAGGACTTAGCCTCTTTAGGCCTGTAAGAGAGTGCCTAGTGCATGTCTCTCCAGTTGAGTAGCAAAGAGAAGAAGGGAAGAGGAGAGACAGGAACACACATTCTACTGGAAGTACACAGTCCTTGTGATCATTCTGTCTGTGATGATGTGACATCACTGAACCAAATTGGCGGCCAGTTCTTACAATAATATATACTAAGAGTGCGTCCTAATATAAAAAAATGTATCCTCCTTTCCTTCACTATCACCTCTCCTCCGTGCCCCGGAAACAATTCTTTGTGTCCTCCTTCCCTCCAGTGTCCCAACATTTGAGGAGACAAGCAAAGCACACAGAACTGTGTTGGCGAAGCCGCTTCAAACTTGTCTGCTCCCCTCCTTTCTTTTTCACCTACTTCTGGGTAAATGAGTGGTAATGGGGGAGTGGAGGAAAGGAGGTGAGGAGTGAAAAGCAATGGGATGCACCCGAAGAACCTTTTAGCACATGCAAAAGCAATAACATGAGCAGTGATTGGTCATGGTATTGGTTTTGCACCAATGATTGGTTTTGATATTAGTTTTGCGTGTGCTAAAAGGTTTTGCACATGCTCAAGGTCTTAAATCAGGCCCTTAATCGCTGAATTGTCTGTTACATATGCAGTATCAGATATAATGGGGAATCAATTTTTTTTCTTTCTAAATATTCACCTGCGTATCTTACCATCTTAGATATGTGCATCTGGGTCACTTTGCTATGGTTCAGAAGCACAAAGTTAGAAGATGGAGAGTGCCACATATTCAATGAGAGCAGGAGACTTTAGAGGGCATCTTCAAATGGCTAATCGACTGAACAATGAGTAATTGGAGCAGTCAAGAGCTGCAAACCCTATTAATGAGAATATCACTCCCAAAGTGTCGAGGTCAGTGTACTCTCCCTGCTTTTATCATACGCAATTAGCTTGTAGATTGCTTTTTTCTAATTAATATTAAGGAATTCACACCCTTTCCAAGGGCTTTGAACAGTCTGGCAATACCCTGCATAAATGGTGAGCTGAGTTGTTTGTAGGGCAGGCAGTAATTATTTAATGTCTTTGATCTTTGATTCCAACCTGCATTTCAGTCTGGTTTCAGATAATCGGATTAATCATCTGGGACAGTATAACTTTATAGAACCAGTCAGAAAACTTAATTCACTTAATTTAATTCACATATTGCATGTTTAGCACAGGCATATTGAATATAAAATCTACATTGATAAGCACAAGACCCATCTATGAATGTAAGGTGAAAGTAGTACATAAAGTGGGTGGCAGTTCTATGGAATCATTCATCTCTTCAGGCCTACTTTGCCACACTGGACATTTCAGCTGATCAATCTTTTTATTTATTGCATAACTCATCAGCAGTTTTACAACAGCCAAAGGGTACTGTACTTGGCAGTAATTTTGCTCTCTCTGGATCTCAAAACAATATCTCACAGTACAATTTTATTAATTTACAGAACCATTTTTTGCACACACACACACACACACACAAAAAGGTATTCCTTGTAAATGGTAGTCTAAATCAAACACGTTACCCATTTGATACAGTTTAGATTACTTTGTGAGACTTGTGTTATACTGTTTATGCTCCTGATCAGCTTTGAAATATAACTGCTCTCAGCTAGAGCTGACAAGGAAAAATACAGTATAACTGTAATGTCTGTATTCTTGTTATTGTGCAACCCATTTTGGTTACATTGTCATATAGGAGCATGGGAAGTTTTTATACATAAATTTAAACATAGGAAAAAAAACCTTCCATGTTATCCCTCAATACTTCAGAGAATTTTCTGTTTGTTTTGTCCTAAGGGAACTAATTATCTTAACTGACTTATTCATGGCCCCCTTTGTGGCAAGATCATGTATTTGAATGTGTACTGTTTATATTTGTTCGTTTCCAAAATGTTTAAATTTTTATATTAACAAACTCACACACTTTTCCCACATTTGAAAAAGGTGCTTTACCTGAACTGCTTCAAAACATATTCTGTTGTATAAATAGATAGCATATAAAGAATATAAGCTGTGTAGCTTGGATAAGTCACTCTGGATGAAAAGTGTCTGAATCAAATGTTTAGCTAGCCTAGCTACAATGAGGAAAACATCTTTATTTTCCCATTGGGAGTTCTCCTTCCTCCCAAAAGACAAGAGGGTGAAGTCATTCAGGAGATTTACAAGATTATAAAAATACCAAAAAGTTGTTATGTGGTGGTGTTACGTCCCCTGCCTCTGCTTGCCTGGGTAGTGCAGGTGGAGGTAGTTGCTTAATTACCTAATTGCCTGATTGCTTCCACCTGCCTGTGGCCCAATATATGCCCAGTAGTATGAGGCAGGGGAGATTTTCTTTTGGGGCTTGTGATTTGTGTGGAGAGCTTTGGTTTTGTGAACTTTGTGTGTTTTTGTTTGTAATTTAGATTAATAAATGTCTGGGTTTGTTTTTAGATCAGTTTCTGTCTTGTTTTTGGTGCATCTGGACTTTGTTTGTTGCGGCCAGTCGAGCCAGCCGTAACAGGTGGGTAAGAACTCCTATTTTAAGTTTTATGTCCTCTATATATTTCCGGTCAACGTAGCCATACCTACAGCCATACATCTTTTTTTAATCACTTCCATTCATTTTCAATGAGATCTGATTCTTCACGTCCACAAGGCATGCTGGGATAGCTGGCTATGCAGGTCAAGCCAGCGGAGACTCAACTAACGATCAGATGAAAGATCCGGGATGGAAGCTGTCTCCGATTTCAAATTTTATTTCCCCATTACACATTAAGTAGTCCTGTTAAGGAGGACGCGTTAATTATTGCTGTTTGTGGATTTCAAAAATATACTATCGATAGACATTTATCAAACACTGTTTTAAAAATTGAAAACACACTCACACAGGGCGAACTGTGGGAGGCGTGAGTGATGCCAGGTGATCTCCTTGAAGGATGTGTGACTTTACCCTTAAGATAAAGCCACACATCCTTCGGCGAGAATTGACTGTGTAATTGCCTCTAATCATTTCATGGAAGATGGTTTTTTTGTATTATGACTTTTCATTTTTTTAATTTTTAAAATATGCAAATGAGCTATTAGCTCATTAAATACTAAAAGCTAATTTGCATATAAGCGTATATATTAAATATTTAAGCTCAACAGATTTTTTTATGTGATCAATAACTCAATAGTTAGGGCATGTCAGAGGCTTTTGTCAAAATATTGTTTTTTAAAAATGAATTATTCAAAAAACAATATGTACATGCTGAAAAAAATGTTTTTGACCTATTTTTATAAAATGCCTCATAAAATGAAAATTACAAAACATATCAAAAAAAGCCTCTGACACGCCCTAGCTGTAATATTTAAGAAGCAGTATGTAAAATTATGTAGCTGTGTCTATTGTTAAAGTTGAGAGAAATTGAATACCCTATGGGCAATACACAGTTTTGAGAAAATGGCTGCTGAAGGGCCCTTTAAACGCTAGTAGCCAATGAATTCAAAGAGTTCTGCTTGTCATTCGTCCATCCTCACAGTGACAGCAAAGGAAATAGCCACGTATGGTCATTCTAGAAGTACGCTCCAGGAAACAAGCTTTTTAACGATATATGATTCAACCCGGTCTGTTTTAAAACCGCAGAGGCATTTAATCATAAAAGATGCCATCATAAGCTCATTTTACGTTTTGTGTACTTGACGATGGTGTTATATTATCATCTAAATTAACTATTTATAATGATTATTTACATTTAGTTTGTTCATTTTATGAAACTATAGAAGTCATAGAAGCAAAATATCTAAATTGACATATGGAACCAAAATCATCGTTTTTAAACTGCTTTAGAATGCTGGATTTTTGTAGCGCATTGATTTTAGAACTGTTAAAAGGCTGAGGTGTCCCTTTACTGAGAAATAACTTGTTGTGAGGTAAAAAAATAAAATAAAAAATAATTTAAAAAAACCTGGACTGGAGGAAAAAAAAACCTGGACTGGAAGAAAAAATACCTAGACTGGATGAAAAAAAATACGGAGCCCCCTAAGGGTCATGGTGGGGATTTTTATTTATTTATTTATTTATTTATTTATTTGAGCTACTTTTGTGTTCCCTCACAATGCTTTTGCATTACCTCGCAATGTTTGACATTCACAACAATTACACGCAGGCTACCTTTCCATGCAATTCTGATAATTCATCTTGCCCTGGCTCTACATTTTGAACGGTATAGTGACATGCACCCTTTTGTAATGTCTAATGTTGATAAAAACGGAATGTCGTCGCTTGCAGTGATTTGTTAACGTTCTTTTGTTAAGGGTGTTATGTAAGGAATAAACACGACGGGCTGTCCTGTTATTGGAAATTATACAACGGCTTGGTTGAATACTTGATTCTAATTGGTCCAAAGGGTGTGCATTATTTCTCAGTAAAGGGACACCTCAGGCCTTTTAATAATTCTAAAATAATTTGCTACAAAATCCAGCATTAAAGCAGTTAAAACAGCAACATTATTCTTTCGGTTTTCAATTGTTACGTCCCCTCCCCTTTTCAGTGTCCAATTTCGCAAATGATGGCACTGTTGAATCACGGTTCTAGTTACTGGCTTCATTTAGGAATGCCAACAATCCGGCAAATACGGAATCGTCCCTTATTTTGACAGTAGACTCGGCGTTCCGTATTTAAGTCATGACTATGGGACGCATTTTCATCCATATCTTTGTAAAGGATTGCGTTTGTAGTGACCGCTGTTATGAATACAATTCAATAGTTAGCTAGCTAGCTAGCTGAGATAACAAGCATGCTGTGAGACCATTCTGACTTAAAACCCAGAATTTTAATATTGGCTAGGTGACAAGTGACGGTGAATCAGTTTTTGGAATAATAATTTCCTCAGATTTTTGTGCTTTCTGTGACACTTTGTCAGTTTTAGATGGGAACTGTCATCTATAGGCAAGGCCTGTTGCATTTTCACAATTTATCCAAACGCTAGGTGAAACAAAGTATGACCATGTAGATTCTAGAATTTGTGCATCAGCTACGACAAAGAAAAATCCCAGCTTTAGATTTACAACCCCATTATCCATCACATGTTGAAATCAAAATTCCCTGCCTAAAATGGACCAGATTTATTGCGTAAAATGCATTGGAAAGTTATCCTGTTATCGTCACATAATATTTGACATTTATAAGACCATACCATGGCATGTTTAGTGCACAATCGTGCGTATATCATGAATGGGCATGCTTAAAGGTGAAGTATGTAAGATTTTTTTAGAACCCCTTTATTCATTGTGTAAAATATAAGCCAAACTGTATATAAACCTGTACTGGCATAAGTTAAATCATTCAGCCAGAATCATATCTGGCCAAAATTTATGTCATTTACAATAGGGATGGTTCTGAATACAAATACCATATTCGGCAACTCTGAATGTTTTCTCCTCCCGAATGTGGCCAGTATTATTTGGATTCAGATGTTTTTTCCCCCACCTCTTTGATGCGATTCCCTGAGAAGTCAGCAACAAGTTTCTTGAGGACAAGACACACCTGCAGAGAGACAGCAACTGAGAGTTTCCTTCACCAGAGCGACGCCATGGGGCTTTGGGGTCTTTAAATTTTAAATTACTTTAACCCCATAAATGTTATATCCTCCTCCTTCGGCAACTTTCCTAAATATTTGTTCTTAAAATAACTGTTTTTTAAATTTGCCAGGCAATAGACAACAGGTGCTTTTACCCAGATGCAAATGTGTCAGTGTCTACTCTGGTATGCCATTCAGAACTGAGTGATGGAGCTTTGATACAAATTTCCCAATCACATGCTATTGAAATTAATTTTGAACATATAATCACACAAAACGAATGCACTGCAATCGTGTGATGAAATTGATAAAGCCTTTAGGTTGGGGATAAATAATTGTGAATGTTGTAGTGATAGAAATAATTAGAACTCAGAGATAACGCCCCCAACATATTTTCAGGTTTTCTCTGAAACTGAGACTTTAAATAAACAGAATGGAGCAGCTACATGACAACTGTGTGAAATGTAATCGATCTGTGTGCATCCAGTCCCAGCAGACCACCACAGTTGTGCATTCTCTGTGGAATTTATACAGTGCATAGGCTGTGTAAAAGTGCAGTCTAAGGAGAAGCAAGAAGTGACCTAGATATTTCACTTAGTTTTCTTCTAACGACTTTTTCCATTTTGTGATTTGTCATGCCATTTTAGCGCTTTTCTCAAGGTTCCTGATGTCGCTGGACAACAGTGGAATGGTAGTAGGGGGTTAAAAAATGCAGCCTTTCTAGTGTTAAGACATTGCAGACAGGTTGTTGGCTAATGACACACCCAGCACTGCCTCACGCGACTCTAAAATATCTGACATAATCCCCCCAGGGGATGTCGTTTCTACCCATCGCTCTAGACTGCACCCAGCTGCAGGCGCTTGTCTTCACTTAAATACAACTTGGGGAAGTTTGAGTAAGTGTATAATAGCTGTATTCCACCCAGGGAGCTTTTCTATTTTTCTTTAATTTATTTATTATTTATTAAATAGTCTTCAATGGAATCCACTGGACTGAATTCGAATTACTGGCTTCTATCCTTGAGAGTTTAAAGGAGTAAAACATAAATTGGCCACTACAATTGAATCCCTAAGCATGTTTGTGAAAATAATACCATGTTTTCCAATTCCTTAATTGGAAAAAAATAGTGTTTAGTGATTGCCTTATTCTACCACGCTAAATAGTAACAAAATTATGGTGAAGAATGTGGTATTTTTGTGCTGCTGTTTTAGATCCAGAATCACATTGCAATGTGCTAGTCCCAAAGTCATGCAAATGAACTCATGCCTCTGTCGCTGATCTTCTAATCCTGCCATCAGATGAAGGTGTGTGGAGTTACCATCTGAAGTAATGAAATATTTCATATGTGAAGAGAGATATGTCCTGCCTACATCCCTCAGAGGGGTGCTTACATAATACATTTCTATTTCTGTATGATAGTATTGTGGGAATATTCTGGGAGAATGCCGTCAGTTTTTGACTCTACACTTTAATGCTTGGGGTGATGAGTCTCTCCAAATAACAGCTCTAAATGATGCATCTCCACTGTTGAAGCTTCTGCATTATCACAGAAGACAAAAGGAAAGGATTACTTATCTTTCTTTAGAGGTACGAACAAGGCCCTGGCAAGTACAGTGCTTTGAGATTTGAGCTTCTTAGAGATCAGTCAAGCATTTCACTCCCTTGCACACATTAGTCAGAACTTAAATGTCAAAATGCATCTGTCTCTTTTTCTTCGGTGAATGTAATTATGTACACTCCAACCAGCGAGGCCAGTAATTCATGAGGGAGCGTGGAAGGTCTGCAGTGTCTACATTTTTAAAAGAAGCATTTAATTTTCGATAGGCTTTGTCATTTCCTCTCCTTATTTACTGTTATGTCGTCTATTTATCAACTACCAAGCGACAGCTGACAAAGGCAGGTTTCCTGAAAAAAAGGGACCAAAACATACCATTGGAGCTTAGCCAAAAACCAATCATTGCCTTAATAGCCCAATGCTGCAATGAAACGAGGGCAGAGCTTAACAGTTATTTGACGTTTCGGTCCTGACCTGTCCTAATGATAAAACAGAGCTTTAATTCAATTACACCAAAAGTCCTGTGGAATGGAGTTTCTCTGATATGTTTCCACAGTTGCAAAAGCACTGGAATTTGATGAACAGTGCAAGATGTGGTCACTGATTTCCTTGCTGCAGATAAAGAGGTTGTGGCTGTCATTTAATTCTCTGTGATGCTCACATCTCGAGCTGTAATGCCTTACATAGAAAGTAGGCCTCTTATTGGATCCCCAAGGGAAAACAGACTGTTTACTGTGGTGACAGGGTGTCTGCAGGGTTTGATAAAAGGTCTGCAGTGGCAGTTGCTAAACATTCTACTAGATCAGCATTATGTAAATCTCAAGTTGGTGTCTTTGATAGTGAGCTGTGATGTGGTGAGGTCAAATGTTACCCAGTATGATAGGGCTTTTGACTTGGGGTTTTCCTTTGATCCTTGGGTATATAATGGGAAAAGTGGAATTGTTTGAGACTCGTCAATATAATCTCCCGCAAGCATTCGTGTACAACCATTCCACCACACATCTTACACCATATTGCTATCATTGAACATACTGTACAATAAATTGCATTCACACCCCTTTGACTCTTGCCGCTACGCACATAGCAGTTTTAAGATCCTAACATGCACATAGAACTCAGGATGTCTGCACCCGTAGTCAATCACCTGTACACTAGAGCTGTACCAAGATACACAGTTGTATCTATGCATGCTCCACATGCCCGAAGCATGTCTGCATCTACCAAGATAGATAGCGATCCATATAGAGCCACATTACTGGTGGATCATTTGTAGTCTCCTTCTGTGTAAAACCATTAGCACAGAGGAAAGGTTAAAACACTATTTTGGAGTCAGATCGAGATATAATTAAATGAACACTGCTCCAGTGGCACCAAATAAAACTGCACACATTCCTTCACCACTCAGATACTTCCATCGTTTGGGGTAGCTTAGGGGATTCTTACAAGAACATGCCCTAAATGGGTGAGTATTGGGGAGATTCTGTGCAAAGGGGTTAAGTTAACGGCATTGTTAATGTGCTCACAAGCAACAACAAAAAAAGACCAAAATGCAGCAGGTCTTTAAGCATCATGTTTAGATCTATCAATAAGAACATTAATCTCTGTAAACCCTCTCACCATGGATGCATGCATGCCATATGGAAGTTTCTATACTAAGAAGGTTCAGTAACAGCCCTGCTGTTTCTGGTTATTCTATTATGGGCTATTTTCATATAAGCTTACCCCTGAGATCCCAAGATGGCCACTGGAAAGGTAGTCCTCAAACATTTATTTATTTATTTAAGGTTGTAGAATACTAAATGCCATCCAAAACAGCCATACTAAAAGGTTTTTATTGTATAAGGAAATATGAATTTTTTATGTGCTTAAAGAACATATCAGACCTCAGTAAAAATATATTGCAATGCAAAACAGAATGATGTCCTCTATTCTCTTTTGTAAAGAACAGGAGGAAACAAATGCGATATATAGGTAGTTTATGGTGGCACAGTTATGTGATATCGGCCTGGATGGACAGGTTTGTCACTCAAGATAAAGAGAATCATTCAGTGTACAGTACTGGGCAAGCTGAACAAGCTGATTATCCATGTCTATCTGGATAGCAGTGAGGGCTAAATTAATTTTTAAGAAAAGAAAATTTATTTGTCATCATGGTAAAAAAAGTGGCCGCTGACATTGTGTATTTTAGAGGAGAGTACATGCTTGACTGCACTTTCCTGAATCAATAGCCAAGGTTGCATATTTCAAATTGGGAGAAAAGAGGCTGTAACGCCTTTCGTTACAGCTTATGTTTACAGCTGTCTAATAAGATATGTGTAAACATACAGTCATTGGTCTAGATTCAGTTCCTATGAACATCCTTGCAGAGGGTCGGTGTACACAGGGCTGCACGTGTGCTAATCTGATGTGAACAAATATAACTGTCCAAATTTAAACTGATGGAGCCATGCACATGACAGTCACTGAAACATCTTCAAACTATTTCTGGTATCACCTTCAACTACCTTTTTTTTTTTTTTGGAAAATAACAGGTGATGTTGTTCATCAGATTTTTGTGCTGCTGTCAGTGACAGAAAAGGAGATCCTGAATGGAGCAGTTCAGTTTATATGCAGATCTGGCATACAGTTTGGGAAATAATATTACTGAGTAAGCATTGTAAAATGTGTTGCAGTTAATTTGTTATTCCAGTTGACCCATCGAGGACCTTGGCTAAGCGATGCAGGTCTTTGGTTAGTCCACTCCAAGTCAGTTTGCAGAGGAAATGCATCTGGAAATGCATCTGTCTCATCTCAGGTATCGCTAACATACTGGTAGCCATGAACTATCATCCAGGGCCAGTGAAAACCTGCAGCAAGTTTGCCTTTGGTTGTACTTATTTATACATTTTTATTGTTTATTAGCATAACTTCTAAATCTTGGAAGCTGATAATACCATCATCCTAAATGTACAATTATGTAAACTGGTTTCCTTTTTTTTTATTCCTTCCCTAATGTCCTCCCTAATTTCACCACTCTATGCTCTTCCCATCAGTTGAGTTCACTCCCTGATTTCTGGAGGGCGCACATGATAATATCAGTAACACGTTAAGTTAGTTAACTGCTTCTTTGCCATTCTGCAGTGGTTAATGCACAGGCCATTATGCATTCGCAGTATTGCAGGTGTTTTTTTTATTTAATTTTTTTATTTAAAAAGGTATGTTACCTGAGAACAAAATTTATTTTGCAGTTATGACCTGGGGAATCAGATATTGGAAAACAATTAAAGTGTGAAATTTGAGGGATGACAAAAATATAACCTCATTTGCAGTCACTCTCAATGTGCACATAGTTAAGATTGCTGGCATCAATAAAATGATGTTATTTACATGCTTCTTCTGTGGTCTGGTACCTCTCTGGGTGCTCGTAAAATAATGTGATAAATATAAAAAGGGGAATAGTGAAAACTTACTGTTATGGAAGCTCTGTTTTGCTTTCTAAATTATTTTGTTTTTGTTTTGCTCTATAAAATAAGGTCATTTGATGTCCTCTTTCATTTTCATCTTTTCTGAGGGTCCAGCTGGAGCACAATCATTTTTTTGTTAAAAAACTGAATGGGCAATAAATTTTGCCTTCATCCATAAATTTTCAAGTCATATGATACCCTGCAAGCTTAGAAATTACATGCTTTCTTTGCCATAGAAACAACGTATTCGGGCAAAAATATTTGTCACACTGATGTCCCAGTTCCCCAACAGTATGCTAGATCACGTCTTCATGCAAAACAGATAATCAACATTAAAACATAATCGTTAAAACAAAAGGTCCAACTGTGAATGATTGCAGTGAAATGAAATTTACCGCAGTAAGGCAATGCTTCTCTGACTCATAAATTAACTTATTTTAATTTGCTCATAAACTTCTCAGTTGAACACTAGAATCGCTCATGCACACATGCACGCACACTGACATCCGAAAAGCCACAGAAATCAACGCCAGGTTTGACATTCTCAAGAATGGACAGTTAAGAGCATGTTTAAAGACCAGTTTAAAGGTCGGGGACAGACCACAGAATAAAGTCTTTTAAGAAATTATGCACGCTGCCACTGCCTATCACGCTATTGAAAGCCCAGTAAATAGCATGAACAGCATTTTGGGCCAGGGGCAGTGCATACACTATTTGATGTAGGAGAGCTTTTTTAATGCCACGTGCTTATTCATTAAAAATAGCTCTTGTTGTTTGCAAAAAAGACAGTAGCTAAACATCTTATATGGTTGTATAAACAGGGCTATCAAAGCAAAATTCTGAAGCATGCGAGACACAGGTGAACAAATCACAAGGCAATCAACTGCTGTAACTTCAAAAGGTCCTTTTTTCTGAAGATGTGGCATATTAAGAGGCTTATCTTTCAACAGTTTTGTTAGCAGGTTCATTTAGCGTCCTGGTCTCCTATTATCACTCACTTTTTAAATCCTGGAAAGTAGAAAAGAAAAAAACAGAAACTTGAAAACTGAGGGCTGATGAAGCATGGCCAGTAAGGCAGCCTTTTTAAAGACGAACATCCACTCATTGATAGGAACATTTTGCAGTGATTTGTCAAGAGAGTGCATTAATGTGAGGTTCAGAGCACTGAGACTTGCTGTGTTACCATTTACCACTGCCTGTTGTGATACAGTGTGAGATGTGAGATGCTGAAGGAACTTTTGGCTTGCTCCCTAAACAGATTATATCCTCTCTTTATACCAGATAATCTTCTGGAGATCTGTAGCTGAGGAAAAAGCGACATCTTTTTAAAAGCAAGACTGCTTACATCACATCACATCACATCACAGGGGAAATATGGGTGTGGGGATAAGGAACAGCCATGTTTAAGGCGTGACTCCACATTTCCTACATCTCGCTGCCTATATTTGAAGTACAGTGCCACAATCTGCACAATTTAGGAATCCATGTGATTTACAAATCCTTATTTGTTCCTGTCACAGTTCCTACAAATTTGAGACTATGCCGATATTTTTGGATTTTTACAACTTCTAGACAAACCACTGTAGAATTTAAAAGACTGCCAAAGGTCATTGATACATTCCACATGGGTATCAATGGGTAAAAGGTCATCTGGGATAATGGACAAGTACAGCTGGGTATCATCTGCTTTCGAGTGGAAGTCAATGCCATGTTTGCAGATGATGGTGCATGTACAAACTTGGGAAAATGGTAACTTTATGTGAAGAGTCATTCACGGTCCTGTGAGACGTGCCTTACGTGCACAGCATTGTGGCTACTTTCAAAGTACAAGATGAAGCAGAGATGTAAATATCTCACTGCTGCTTTCAATGTATTGGATTTTAATTATTTTGCTGCCTTGCCTTTAAAAAATAATACTCCATTGAAATACACAGCAATCGCTTAAATAGCTTTGCAGATGACACGCAACCATACATCCCAATGTAAACTAATTATAACAATGCCAATTACCTAGTGAAATGTCCAAAGAACATACTAATTTGTATGTCTAATATTTTCTTCTAACTTAACCGAAGACAAAACAGAAGTTGTCATTATTGGATTGGAAGACCAAAAGGAAAAGATAATCTAGGCTCCATGGTCTTAAATGCTGAACCATGATGAGGTGAGAAATCTTGGGATAACCTTAGGATCAGACCTTAGCTTTCAGTCTTCTTTGAAGAAAAAACTATAGTCTGTTTTTTTTTCACCTTAGGAACAGAGCCTTTCTTTCATAGTGTGATGCTGGAAAATTAATTCACACTTATGTCTTTAGTAGACTAGAGAATTCTGCTGAAAGAATAAAGAATAGAGCTCACATTAGCCCAGTATTTGCATCTCTTCATTAATATTCAACATTTTATGTTACTGTGTGTGTTTTCTATGAAAGTGGCTATATGCTTATGTAGCCACTTTCTATTAAAGTCGCTATATGAATAAAGTTTGTTGTTGTTACCAGTAATTCACACAAGAGGCTACTGATCAACTGGTCATAGGAATTACCAAGGGATTATAAAATTTCTCTGGTGATCACCAGCCATTAGAGCCTGACAACCAGGCTGTGAGTGATTTTGACAATGAAGCAGGTGTATAGGTGGCAGTGTGCGCTTCTAGCAGTAGCGTATTATTCAAGTCGCACATTGTGCTGTTAATGGCTTGCATGGATGTGTGCGAAAAGGTTGGATGTCAGTGAACATCCACTGAATCTCTTATGTCCTCATATACTAAATAACGCCAAAAAATACTCTATTAAGTCACTCTCTCTGGTGCCTGCCCTGTGATCGTTTTGCCATATGCCTTGAGACTAAATACAGTTTGCGTACAGTGTCAGCGGTTGACATTCAGCTGGCCTTGTTTGTGACATTTAAGCTCTTAACATTACATCAATATATTTAGCTCAATGGCATACAGCTGAGGGTATGGGGTTTTCAGCTGCTCTGTAGCCACAGTCTTTGGCATGATATAAATTGTTCTGAATGATACTGACAGTAAGACAAAGAGGACTGGAACAAAGCCCACTGCACCCACTGATCTGATCTGAAAACAGTGTGGTCCGGTCAATGCTATAAGGACGCTGTAAAAAAAAAACTACATGATGTTAGAATGTAGAATGTTGAGCACAACTGCATGGATGCATTAAATATTAATGGCTGCACTAATGCATAGTGACAGGTCTGGCAAGAGCAATGACTGGCCAAAGACATAAAGGACAATGAACAGGATCTGTAATGGGTGGCTGTGAATGCTGGATCACTTTTTCTTCTCTGATTAAAGTTCTCGCCATGAAGCAGCCATAGCACTTAAAACAGACACTGTATAGTCCTCTGGTATTTTAGTGATGTGAAATCAGACTACTGATGTTGCCCATCGCTTTGACAAAATTACACAACCATTACATTTTCTGTTTTATTCACAAACACAGCTGATTGCAAGCTCAAAATAAATAGTGTTTTGAATAAAAAATTCAAGCTCTAATTTATTTGAAGCTTAGGTTTGTCATCTTTTGAATGCTGAGCCTGTCCTCAAATTGGGCAAGCAGGCATGCCTTTTCAAGTCCATTAATTGTAGCATTATGGCACAATGCAGCAGACGTCTAATTATTCTGCTAACTGCAAGTGAAATTATGCTTACATTAATAGACATAAGAACTTCCACAAATACAGTTTTCATGCCATTGCTGTTCATCAAATGATGGCATGAAATTTGGAAGTTAGTCAAGACACTGCCTTTTTAGCATACATTTTAATTATTAAGTACAATACTAAAACTAGGTGTCATTTCAAGCTTTCTCAAACTGTCTCAAAGATGCTTTACAGAATTGCAGAAAAAGAGCAAAAACCAGGCCTGAACCCACAAAGAGCAAGTGGGGAGAAAAACCCTCAAACAGTGGCAAGAATAACTAGCCAATGGGAAGAAATCTCAGGAGGAACCCAGCTATAGAGGGGGAGTCTACTGGCCAGCCCGCAATACTAATCTTGCCAAAGTTGGGGTGGATGATTCCGAACAACTCTGAAAATTAATTTAATCATAAATGTGAGAATAGAGGGTTTACATTTCAGCAAATTTGTGACATTGTGTGAAACTCAAATGATGAGAAATTTTCCAAAGGTAATAGACTTATGACATAGAAAAGAAGAAGCAATGCTGGCCATTTCTAACTGAGAAAGATTATTGGAATTAGCAGGATAGGCTTCAATAAGAATAGCCTGACCATTGGTCCCTCACCAGGTTTCTGAGTATAGAGTCTAGTTTATTGTCACAGATAAGATCATTTATAATAAAAAATATTCATTTGTAAGTGAGCTGATGTTAAAAAGTGCCATACTAAGTTTTAGCTGTTTGCTGTGATGCCTGTGCTGGATGTGTAGGGGGGTGATTTTAATTAGATTGTCTTTATTATTTATTTGTTCCTTCTGACTATGGTGAGCAAATGAATTAGCAGGATAGGCTTCAATAAGAATAGCCTGACCATTGGTCCCTCACCAGGTTTCTGAGTATAGAGTCTAGTTTATTGTCACAGATAAGATCATTTATAATAAAAAATATTCATTTGTAAGTGAGCTGATGTTAAAAAGTGCCATACTAAGTTTTAGCTGTTTGCTGTGATGCCTGTGCTGGATGTGTAGGGGGGTGATTTTAATTAGATTGTCTTTATTATTTATTTGTTCCTTCTGACTATGGTGAGCAAATGACCTATAGCAATGTGAGTAGCAACAGGGAGAATGGGAGCATGAAGGGGAACTCCAGGGGACAGGGTGATACATCTGGAGCATCCTGCCTGCGTCGAGGCGTGGGCGTGAAGCGGGGGAGGAACAGGACTACAGCAGACCGTGACCACTCAGCAAGGGACAGGGCTGGAGCGCTCCGTGAACTCAGGGCGAGGAAACAAGGCTGGAGTGGTCCGTGAACTCTAGGTGAAGAACAAGGCTGGAGTGTTTCAGTGAACCCAGGGTGAGGAAACAAGGCTGGAGTGGTTTGTGAACTCATGGTGAGGAATAAGGCTGGAGTGTTTCAGTGAACCCAGGGTGAGGAAACAAGGCTGGAGTGCTTCAGTGAACCCAGGGTGAGGAAACAAGGCTGGAGTGGTTTGTGAACTCAGGGTGAGGAAACAAGGCTGGAATGGTTTGTGAACTCATGGTGAGGAATAAGGCTGGAGTGATCTGTGAACTCAGGGTGAGGAACAAGGCTGGAGTGATCCGTGAACTTAGGGTGAGGAAACAAGGCTGGAGTGATCCGTGAACTTAGGGTGAGGAAACAAGGTTGGAGCTGTCCGGGCGAGGGAGGGGCAAGAGTTCCAGGGAAAATGAAACAGAAGAGATTTATCAACACACTGAGTAAATGTAGTCTCTGTGCCAAAAAACTAGGATAAACGCATACAGAAGCTCCATTCAGCTACTATACAATCCTCAGCTGCCAGTGTCTAACCTATAATGGCTTAGACAGCCACTACTAAGAGTCCTCCTAGTGGAGCCCCAGCCTGATTTCAATTTATGTTCTTACCCTGCAGTATAAATCAGACCATGCATTTATGGACTAGGCTCAGCTACCTTCCTCCCTCTGTACCATAGCCCAGAACAATGAGCTGGGCTAGGATGATAAGTGGACATCTGGCCCTGCTGGCTTGAGGGGCAGCACTACTAGGATGCCCCGGCCTGCTCAGCAGTCCACACATACGCACATAGCTTCCTGAACTAAATGATAATTTATCAGGATATATGACCATAGGTTTGGCTTACCATAGGATTGACTAAAGAGGTAAGTTCTGAGCCTATGCTTCACAGAGACAGAGAGAGTGCGTCTGAAGCCCGAACATGCATAGGGAGATTGTACCATACATAGGAGCTATTTAAGGGAAGCCTGTACCTCCCATTGTAATTGTATATATACTTGGAGTTTTCACATAGCCAGCATCTGTTGTTGGTCTATGTAGAGGTTAAAGATCACAATAAACCCTGAGCTTTTCTTTAAACAATGTTCAAATTCAGGTTTGGGCATTCAGAATGGATTATTTTGTTACTATAAATAAATATGGCACTGTGAAATTACAATGAAAATGTAGAAAGCATCTCATCCTAATTCTTATATGTGTACGAAAGCTTCCTATATGTATTAGTTCACACCTACATTATTGAGCAGTCTAAAGTATCTTATTTTTGGAAATTTTATAATGAGCTTGACATTTATTTCTTTGTCCAGTTGTGTTCTACATACAAAAATAATACTATCCATTAAAATAAAAAATGTTAAAATACCATTAAATGGCATTTTTATACATTTTAGTTGGAGAGATGCTAGAAAGCATGTACTGACATCTTGCCACTGACGTGGCATCAAGATCCAGTGTTTCTGGTCCGATTCTGAAGAGTGCCATGGGATTGGGTGAAAAGATCTTCGGGCAGATCACAGAGTGCAATAGAGCTGAAAGCCCAATCAACCGTGGGGCACAAGTGTATTGTCAGCCTACAGCTCTTTGACCATAGCACATATGTAGACGCCTGGGGAGAGAGGAGCTCACTCAGATAGACGGGCCTGTCACCACTGAGGGTCTTGAAAACCATACTGTAAGTAGAATTAAAGACAATTCTGAGTAGACAGGATGCCAGTCCCGTAAGAACAGGGCAGGGGTGAGGGAGGCACACCATCCTGGATAACCTGCAGTCTCCTTATAAGAAGCCCATTGCAATTATCCAGTCTGAAGGAAACAAGAACATGGAGAAGCTGTGCTGACACTGAGGTGTCAAAATTACTTTTTTATACAGTTAATGTGCTGTATGAAAGTGATGGAGGGCTTAATGACCAAAGTTGGTTACATATTTATAATGTGGCAGTCAATCTGCAGGATAATTCAAAGCTGACCTTTTCTTGCTCCTACAGGTAGGCATTTATTTTGTCTCAGGACACTGGTGGAGTTGGGTTTGGTCTTAATGCCGAACTGTGGATTCACTAAAACTGAACACAATGGATTTTATTGAGGTAGCTAAGGAGAAGCTTGTAAATGGGAAAAAGGACTGAACCAAGCACATAACCTTGAGGCACACCATATGTTATTAGAACAGGTTTAGTTATGACTTTACCCAAGACCAAATATTAAATCGCATTACATTTATTTCACAAATGGAGTATACAATACAGGTGAACATTGCATTCCTTTGATTTATATGAGCGATAGTACCATACCTGACTAACTACATTTCCAGAGCATGAGTAGAGAGGCAACACCATTGAAACACTTATTTTATTTATTCGTTTATCTGACAGGGTCAATGCACATTAATAACATTTCTGTACATGTGCCAGAGTTGGCCATGGAGGTTAATTTTCATCTGTAGACCCAGGGATACATGTCCTTGGAGCGCCCAGAGAAAACGGGGGGGGGGGGGGGGGGGGGCACACAGAGAGGATCTGGGCCTGCACTTAAACCCAGAACCTCTGTATTTAAAGGCAGCAGTAGTAACTAATGCACCACCGTTCCTTTACAAAAAACAAACCTCTATGTTCAAAATGTATGTGTGTTAAGGAGTGCTAGTCTGTATGTGTGTTAGGGGTCCTAGTTTGTGTCTGAAATAAGATAAGATAAGGGGCACACTTCTATAAACCACCTTACTCTTCCACTACTGGGGGGGTCAGTCCAGACAGGCAACATGACTGGGAGGAGCAACGACAAAGGATAGAGATGGAAAGTCACCCCAAGGTTGTGGAGCAGAGAGGGTTTAGAGGGTGAATATTGATTAGAAGTGTGGCAAAGCTCCATTAGCCATTAACTGCACTGTAGGATAGTCCCAAGCTCTTCGACTTGGTGTGCACAGTATCAGGCAGCCATTGAAGTGAGATTAGGAGAGGTGTGCCACAAGTGTGCTTGGAAAGATTGTAGACAAGTCATGCAGCTGCATTCTGTATTAGGTTCTGGGGTATAGTGGCACAGGTAGGAAGAGTGGCAGTAATGGAATTGCAGTTATCCAGGCATGAGAGTACCAGGACACGGATTATGAGCTGTGTAAAGTTGGTGGTGAGGAAGGGGTGGGTTCTTTGGATGTTGTATATAAACACCCTGCATGTCTGACTCATGCCACTAAATTGGAGAAGAAATGATTGTCCAGATTCTAGGGTTACCCCTATACTGCTTATTATAGGTGTGCCCTGAGTGAAAGTGTTTTATTGAGTCATTCACAATAAGTGGCTTGTTTGAGACTGGTTGTTTAACAGCGCATATTTTTTACACAGCTCTGTGGCTGTTCTATTATTCAGAAAAAAATATTAAGAAAACCATCTGTTAATGATTTTTTGGATGACTCACCAGAGCGTGAACAGGTTTGCATTCTTTTGTGTTAACTAAGGCATACATTAATGCAGGTTAATAGAACATTTTGGCAGTGTCATCGATTCTGTTAATTGCACTTTCTGGTATGGCTGTTTGTGCATGTCCATTCAGTTTCCACATGAGAGTCTGAGTGTTGAGATCTTGATGACTTAAATTAATGTGTTTCAGATCATTTTCAGAGTTGATTGCATGTTTCTTTATAACTGTATAAATTACTGTATAGATCTATCTAAGTGAAAAATTGTATTTTCTAAGTAGAATATTCATATTCACCTGCCCTAGTGAATAAGGCAGGTGAATGTAACAAAGTACAAGCACACTTCTGTCTTCAGCTTAGTCAGTTTCAACTGGCTGCTTTTGAACATGAAGATCAATTGACATAGTCAAGGTAATTCACCAAAACAGCCAAATAATTGGAGTTTCAGTTGAATGTGGGTACAAAAGTATATTGCAAATGATCATTGACGACATTAGCTCCTCTTCTTACACTTTCATTGATCTCACATGCAGTCAAAGTGTCCATAAAGATGCTGTGATGGGTTTGAGAGGTTTCAGTTAAGAAAACGTTAAAATAAGGTGTCTGAGGTTTCTTGTGAGCCGTAAGTGTGAGGAATGCTGGATCATGCACTGGACTCTGAACCTGAGGATTGCGGGTTTGAGTTCAAGTTAGCATACTGGTGTTTTTTGTTGTTGTATGTATTCCTCTGTAGAGGTGAGAAGTGACTGTGAGCATTGGTAATCATGTAAATGTGCTAATCACGGTCAGATGTAGAGGTCGCTATGCTAATGCAATCATGGCATTAGAAAGAGCTGTTAATTTATCAAATGACCTCTTATTGGAAAATATATTACATTTACCAATCTGGCAACAACAGTAACTACGCAATATGCCACTGTTCTTGCTTTGGATTAAAAAAATAACTTTTATCTGTTGAATTTGAAATACTTTGAAAACCGTATCCTAATGCTGACAGGTATAGAGCATGGTCTGGCATTCTGAAAAATCACACATCTAATTGTACCATTTGTTGCACACAGTTGGATCCTAACAGTACTGAAACTCAAGATGTGAGTTTGCTTAAATTCAAAACACAGATGCTTTCCCTGCAAAACAGACTACTAGAACTCCATGGAATAGACAGCTATACTGCCAAGCACACAAGCAAATATTTTGTAATTTGGGGAAAATAACAAGATATTAAAATATCTGCATTTTTTTGTTTCACTAACTTGCAAATGCTTCTTAGATGTATTCAAGACTTTTGAAGATTTCTTACCTAATTACTGGTAGCGCTCAAACCTGGAGATAATACCTTACCTTTCTGAGTTATAACCTATTGTGCTGGGATGAAGGCAGTACTTATGGCTTTAATGGAAATTGATGTGCTCCAGATCTTCAGAATTAAATTTAGAAAACAGGGCAGGTAAGGTTTCATAGACCAGTTATTTTCGCTGGATATATAGCTTTATGGGCTATTGTACTATAATATCAGATGGTATTATGCCAGTAAATCATCTATTCAATAAAATGGCACCTCATTACTCAATAAAACATATCTGACCCACATAATGAAATGCTTACCCAGCCCAATTTTACACTACACCAACTTCAGTACATCCAATTTCAACAAGCACCTGATATGAAGGAGATGATTTAACTACAGTGCAAACTAATATTGTTTCACTGGGCTCACTGGGGTGCAGGAATATTTTGTACTGAACCAAGAGACTGTCTAACTGACAGGAAACCATACTGAATTTTTAAAGTCAAATAAAGATCCAGTAATGTAAAATTCAGTAAAACAAATTCAGTAAAACAGCAGGCAACCATTTCCTGCACCCTCCATTTTCAAGTGGAGCATGCTGACATTCCATACAATACTTGATAATCAATTCTCCTTTTAAGTTAGTGCCTTGACACGTGGCATGTGCCTGTCTGGGCTGGAAATACCAACAGAGACTCTTTAGTATGATAGGAAGCACATATTTATCCAGGTATAGGGGGCCTTCTGAGCACTGAACCTTGCAGACCTTGGTATTAAACATATCTAGCATTATGTAAAGCTTCAAAATGTATGGCATAATTGTTCAAAGCCTTTTAATCAGGTAGAATTATGATAATGATGTGATTATGTGTTCTCATTACTTTGGGCATCAAGTATGATGATTTTAGTGGTGCATTTGCATCTCTCCCAGTTGCACTGTACTAATCTCTCTCTCTCTCTCTCACTTACAGGGAATATTTTTGTGGTAAGTTTGTCTGTGGCAGACATTGTGGTAGCAGTGTACCCCTACCCCCTGGCCCTCATGGCAATTTTCCACAATGACTGGACCATGGGGGACATGCATTGCCAAGTAAGCGGCTTCATCATGGGCCTCAGTGTTATCGGGTCCATCTTTAATATCACCGCCATTGCCATCAACCGTTACTGCTACATCTGCCACAGCCTGCAGTACGACCGGCTCTACAGCATCAAGAATACCTGCTGCTACTTGTGTCTGACTTGGCTTCTCACCACCCTTGCCACTGTGCCAAACTTTTTTGTGGGCTCCCTACAGTATGACCCTCGCATCTTCTCATGCACTTTCGCCCAGACTGTCAGTTCCTATTACACCATCTCAGTGGTGGTGATCCACTTCCTCGTACCTCTCTCGGTTGTCTCCTTTTGCTACCTAAGGATTTGGGTTTTGGTCATCCAGGTAAAGCATCGGGTCAAACCTGATAACAAGCAGAAAATAAAGCCCAGCGACTTAAGGAATTTCCTGACCATGTTTGTGGTCTTTGTGTTGTTCGCTGTGTGCTGGGGCCCATTGAATTTTATTGGCTTAGCTGTGGCCATCAACCCCGCGAAGGTGGCTCCGAACATCCCTGAGTGGCTCTTTGTCACAAGCTACTTCATGGCTTACTTCAACAGTTGCCTCAATGCTGTAATCTACGGGCTGCTCAACCAAAACTTCCGTAAGGAATATAAACGAATCCTTTTAGCACTATGCACCCCTCGTATGCTGTTTGTGGACACCTCCAAATATGGGACGGAAGGCCTAAAGAGCAAGCCCTCACCTGCAGTAACAAATAACAACTTGGCAGAAGTGAACCTGTGAAACGCCTTGTTATTTACAGTATTTTTCTCTATGTTTCCATATGTGAATCTTGAGGTTTTCAAAATGGGTGGGAATGTGTTTTATGGGCTTTATTTTTTGTTTTTCCTGAATTATCACTGCGTGCCTACTTCCTTCTTTTTTTAATGAGTTGTAGCTTTTCTTTCTCTATGGTTTTTTTCATGACAATATTTGTTTTTTATAATTTAAGATGAATGTTTCAAAGAGGATAAAACATATTGCAATGCTTTCTACTTTTTCTTTGGTAGTATTCAAAGAAGCCTTTTATTATTATTATTTCACCGATCAGGAAGAAAATGTCAGTGAGAATGTTTACTTATAAACTTTGCCATACACTTTACCACCAAGTTGTGGTGATGTGAATCAGCTTTATTTTGAAAAAAAGTGAAAAATCTATTAAACCATTTTGCCAATGATTGATGTTTTCTGTATCCACATGTTCCTACTGTGAAAGTTTTTACTGATATGAAATCAGGATTAAGACAGTACTGATACATGTAAAAAAAAACTACAATGTTGTATTCACATACGTTTGATCTAACTTAAATACTTGATGGTTTGACTATTAAACCATTGTATATTGTATGTTTGTATTGTTATATTTACTACATTACTAAAAATTGTGATAATTATCTTATCCAGGTGCTAAACAACATAATCTTTCATAATTGCAGCATTAATTTATTACAAGACTTTTTCTAAATACACATATTTTTTGGTTGCCTTGATGACAGAAGGCAACTTTGTCAAGTTTCAAAGAAAGAATAATGTAACATATGTCATGTAACAGTTGAACTGTAGAGTGGCTTGTGTGTCTGTGTGTGTGTGTGTGTGTGTGTGTCAGTGAGTCTGTGTGTTTGTGTGTCTGTGCTTTTGTGTGCCAGTGGACAAAATTATTCTCAGTGATACCAACGGATCCCTATCTATCTTCTGAAATCCAGGGAGTCCATTAACCTCATGCCGGCTGGGATGTTGTCATTTCAGGGGCCTCTCCACGAATACTAAACCTCGTATTGTTCAGTGCCATTCCCTTACTGTTTGCATAAAGTATTTTCACATAAAATACCCCCCCCCCCCCAATTCAAAAGCATCACAGCTTAATCAATCAATTATAATTGAAACATTAAAGATGAACTGTTAAGTCATGATTAAGCAACACTTTAAATGTGCATGACTTTTTAAAGCTGAACTTTCAGTGTAGTTCTAGGGTACCCAAACCTGATCCTGGAGATCTACCATTCTGTAGGTTTTCATTCTAACCCTAACAAAGCACACCTCATTCAACAGTTATATACAGTACTGCATAGATCCTCATAGAGTCAGGCAAGCCAAGTTAGTGTTTAAATGAAAACTTCCAAGACCGTAGGTCTCCAGGAACAGGGCAGCCCTGGTGCATTTGTGCCCTTTCATCGTTTTCCTGGTCAAAATGGGGGATATGAAATACCCCTTTTTACAACATACTGGCACGTGCTTTGTTTAAAATACAGCAGCCATTTTAAATCTCTGGCTTCATTTGTCTAATTTCCCTTTGTTCACAAACTTAAGCAACTGTGCATGTGAATGTTAATTGAAGGTCGTACCTCCTATAATGAAACTTTTATGTAACAGGAATGCCAATTATTAATTAAGTAATGGCAACATGAGTCAAGCTGTACTAAATTACAGCATCATTCATAAAAAGTTAATTAATATTGCCATTTACATATGGGGCAGATTGACTAGGGATGGTGCCAATTAGCATCATGGATCTATCTCGGTTCACAGGAGAGTTTGGACCCAGGCACAGAGATCACACAGGGAGGCAGAAACCAAAAAAACAATTGGTTACAAAACAATAAACAGGTGTAACATGAGGAAACAGGGTAAGTATAAACTAGACACAAGGGACTAGTGTCCAGTAACAACATGCAGGAAACACAAAGACCAAGCAATGAGCTGAAGGAAACCAGGAACTTAAATACACAGTGAGACACAGTGAGAACCTAACTAAAAACCAGCAGAAGTGTGGAGTGTAAATGAATTATCTAATAACAAACGAGCCGCAGGCAGGAGACCTGAAACACAGGGAATGCATATTCTGATGAGATTCATTAATTTATTCAGTGTAAAATCAACACTGATAGAGCATTTAACTGCAAAACAGTAAATATTTCTCCTATTGGAGTTGATTCAATAGTTTAATAGCCACCTTATCATTTGCGGCAGATTAGCTCATCTTAACCAGAGTGGCCATCACATTCAAAGAAATCGGTCAGCACTGCTTTTGCAAATGGATCTCCCCTGCCAGGCAGGAGATGGTTTCCTTTTTTCCACCATTCCCCCATTCTTTTGAGGAGATTGTGACAATGAGATCTTTTGACTGGGATATAGTATTACAAATACACAAGGGTAATAAAATGAACCCCTGAGGGCAGAAAATTAGCTGGTGAGTTTTCTTTGGAATGGGAAAAATGAGACAAAATTAAATGTTGCTCAGTAATGAATTTAATATGTCTATGCTGTGATTTATTTAATGGAAAAGGCCAGATACAACTGCATGTCTATACCTGTGTACATCTATAACAAATTCCAAGCACAAAGGCAAATTAACTTCCCTTGAAATGGTAAATGACGATTTATATTATGAGGAAATGTACAACTGGCAAGTTAGTTATCATGGCAACCCATTATGTTTATTGTATTAATTATTATAGATCACGAGTCCTGGTTGAATCTAGATGCATTTAACAAGATGAAAATTGCATAATTTGGCATGATACCAGCTTTCCTGCACTCAGTCCTTACCCCTACATAATGGAAGCATCCCTTCTGGAGTGGCAGGGCAATATGTGGAAGCCAGATGGCCTTGAACCAAATGGATTTCTATAGTGTGGAAGACTAATACAGCCTCTAATTCTAAGACACATACAGCTTTTGAAATTGCAGGCTGTCATATTGGTGCTGATGTGCTTCCATCCAGTTACTCAGGGTAGACAAGTGCTAATAATGACAAACAAATTGGTACATGCACAAATCATGCTACATTGGATGATCTGACAGTATACTTTATTATGGAGCATGCCATATTATATTATAGGCCATCCATATCTAAAATCCCTCTAAGGTGTTTCTCTACAAGGAGATGCTATGTGCCAAGAAATTTAATAAATATAAAATGACGAAAAGGCTAGATGAGCTCATGTTGGCAGAGATAAACATGCTCTGTGTCCTTACCATGTTCTGCCCCCTGAACGACCTCTCGTTCACCCTGGATTGCATCACAGTATCTGCCTTTCCAACCATGAAGAACCTTGAGGTGATTCTTGGCAATGAGCTGACCTTTTCAGAGAACCCTTTCGGCAATGAGTGGGGCATACAGCTTTCTTACCATCTACTCACCCCAGCACCTGATCCATGCCCTGGTGCTGAAGCAGACAGGAAACAAACCTCTTCCTGACTGTAACAAGCTAGGCAAAAACACATAGAAAGCCAACAGAGACACAAACAGTGTTGCCAATTTAGCAACTTTGTTGCTAAATTTAATGACTTTTTGACCTTCCCTAGCGACTAAAAATCTTATCTAGCGACTAGTGAGTTGCGACTTCTCGCAACTTTGGCAACCTCCGTTCTCGTTGTTGAGCAATAGAAAAAATCACCTTTCACCAATTTGTGAATGACGTCATATCTGCCTTTCCTAGTGCTCTAGCGTTGCCCACGTCTATAAAAGTAATGATTGACCTATGTAGAATCAGCCGCTGTAATTACACGGAAGTAGATGTTCTACAGATCTAACAGATACTACACAGCTCGGCCAACGTCATTGGAGGGCAGGCAGACACAAAACCTAAGCTATGCCTATCGCCGTGCGTGGCTTAACATACGTTTTTTTATTATATGCAAATGATTACGTGGTGACGTCATCCATATGCAAATTAACGTATGACGTCATTTAGCGACTTTTAGAGGAGGACTTAGCTACTTTTCATAGAAAATAGTTGGCAACACCGGACACAAAACATTTCTAGGCTGAGGTTTAGGAGAGACAAGCCTCATAATTAATTATATGTTTGTTGTGCTACTGTGAGACTTGGTCAGGTAAAAAAAATGCACCAAGTTACAAGACTAGTCCTATCACCTTGACCTCACTGTTATTCTTAGCCTGCACCAGGAATGACCGATGTGCCTGTTAATGGGGGTAAACTACTATAATGTAAGAAATGAGAGGATATAATGTGTGCTCGAGTAAGGTTTCCCAGGGAACTGTTGGGGCGAGAAACATCTGTTAGAATTTCAGTTAATTTTGACCATACAACGTATAACTAAAATATTTAATTTGGCTCGGCTATCTAGTGCAGTTAACCCAACCGGGTACCATAGAGACTAACTTGTAGCATGGGCTATTATTACATGTTACTATGTTGTATTTTTTGTTCTCATTTCACCAATAAATGTGACTAAAATCTTCTAAGAATGAAAATATGGAAAGAAATGTGTTAAAATAGCTGATTTTAGCTCATTTTTAATATAGCTACTGTGTATAACAGCTCGACTAACTCGTAGCCAGTATTAGCCTCTGTTGTAGTTTAAGGGTCTTGTTACATAAAGCAATTTCCATGCAACTTCTGTTGCTTGCAATGTTCACTTTGATGTAATTTCAAGCAATAAAACATGTGGCAATTCGCAAGCAATTTAAATTGTAGTCAATCACCAATCAGGAATAAAGTGTTTGGTTATCTTGTTCAATATTGCGCAAATACATTCTAATGGTGTCTATTGGATCCATGTATCAAGTTAGCCAAGCCTGCCCTTGTTGCAATACGTGCTAGGTAGATATTTGTTGGTACAGAACTTGTGTTGAAAACACTGTTTATCTTTATCTGGACCTGGCTTCTGAAGTTCTCTAGAGCCCAGAACCAGCCAAACACTGTTTCTTTAGGCCGCACTCGCAAATGCATTGTTGTCCTGATAGATGACAGCATATAACAAATGTGATGAACATTAAAGTGACATTTAATATGTGCTGAATTACTACTAATACCTTGAAGCACAGGATTGCACTCGCACTCGTTGGGGGGTGTCTTGTACGGTTTTTTAAAATAATTTTTTATCAGCCTTGAAATGAATAAGATCCTTTAGTACGTTTTACCACTATATGTGATTACTGACCTTTCCTACCCTTCTGAAATTGAAATGGCATTACATTCTTCTCTGTTGCCTATCGTATCGTAATGGTGGCTGTTATCACTGCCACCATTACGGTCATGATACGGTTTGCTCTTGATGGTCCTGCATTCTGATGCGTTGTGCCATGGCAGCAAAGCACACTTGCCCTTGTCCCAGCGCACTGCTGGTCTGCGTAGCTGGTGTACCAGGATAAAATAATTAGTGAGATATGACCCAATAATTCCAGAAGCACCCTATGTCATATATGACTGATGTCTGGGACAGAATACGGCTAAGCATGTCATTTAATTTACGCTCCTGTGAGAGGGGTTGCTTTGAGCATGAGAAGGGCTCTTCATGCAAACAAAAATAAATAAAACCTATTCCCTCCATCGCTTGAGACCTGTACAAAAAGAAAAATAATCTGCCTCCAAGGACCGATACTCCCCTTTATTCGAGAGCATGTGCTCTGTTTTGTTCAAACAAAAACAGAATTGGCTATTAATTTGCAGGCTGGTAGAAGGGACACAGAGGGTAATCACGCAAGTAAGGGTGCTTTCAGATTGATACGAACAAGAAGTGGTAAAAAAAAAAAGGTCTGATACAGTTTTCTTTTGGTTTTTTCAGTATTCGTGAAATACATGCCTTGCAATCAATTAATGTGTCAGTTGATTCCATTCCCTCTCCCTCGGTCATTCAGACAAAGGCTTTGCTTGCATGCTTACTGGTGATGTATGTTACCCTGACAGGCTTGCACCCTGATATTTACACGCCCACTAAAACTCACCTTGTGCTTGGAGGCCAGACACTCTGAGGTCATTATCATAGAGCACTCTTCAGGGGTTTACACACAGTCACTAACCAGTTTTTCTTTCAATACTGGTACACTAATAAATACTATTAGTGTACCAGTATTGATAAACAGGCAAAACTAATAAATATCATGAAACAGTTCAGAAGAAAGCACCTGACAATGTCACTGAAACAAAGTCCAGTACACATAGATGCATTTTTATGTCCATAGCGATAGACTTGATTAATCCAAATAAAGTCACTGAATCTCATTACCCTTCAGTGAATCTAGAAAAGACTTACTCTTGGTTAACCTCATTTTTATTATATATTGAAAATATTAGACAAGCTGCACAAAGTAAATAATGGTTTCATGCCCTTAAAGAAATGTTTTTCAATTTAACTGAGCCCTCATTAGCAGATTAAATAATTCTTACGTATGCAAATCTCGTTTGCTGTCATCTGCATTCAGCGAATACTGCTAATTAGTTCCATCACCATGAGGGGACGTTCTCTCAAGCATGCTAAGCAGAATCATTGTGGCTTTACAACCATAAATAAAGCAAACAGCACCTCCATTGGTGCTGCGCAGTCCAATTTATTATTAAACTTCAGTGGGTGTAATTCAATGTAATTTATTACCCCAAAGAACTGATGTATTGCATACTCAAGGTTGGAGGACAGTGCCTGAACAGACCTCTTGCTTTATGTACTAAAGTACTGACAAATAAAATCTCCATATGAATTGCCGTATCCTGTCAATTGATTGAGTAACACTTGGCAGGTTGACTTATTTTACATTTCAGCAACATTTTTTTATTGTCTGTGTGATAAGGTCAATGTAGACTGTTTAATGGAGGCTCAGAAGATATTCATGTCAACAATAGCTGTAACAGAAGGTACTGTCTATTTAATGAGCCAAATGCATCTACTAAACATTAGATGAATTCATGACACAGCCAAAGCTAATGCTGTAGTTCTGCATGCTGAAAAAAACTTGGTAGTCCCGTTTCCTCGCACAGTCCAAAGATATGCAGTTGGCTAAATTGAGACTCTATATTACCCATAACTATGAATGTGTGCATGAATGGTGTGTGGGCCCTGTAATGAACTGGCAACCTGTCCAAAGTGTATTTCCATGCTCTGAAAAATAAACAATGTAACATTTTAAACAGACACAAAATATCAAAATTACACTAGCCAACTGTGTCTAATCTTTGGATCATCAGTGTGCACCCTCAAAGCAGTTCCTTGTGATTCTCCTAAGGGACAGGTCAAAATCCTGAAAGCCATGTCATTCTGGCCACAGTACTAATTGCCCAATGTTTGATCAATTAGGCTTACTGGGCTGATTGGACACCTGTAATCTGTTAATGGCTCATTTAAATCTCACTCATGCTAGTCCTTACCTTCAGTATTGAAGCCAAAAGGATGAATGGGAAAAACTGGGTAATTAAAAAAAAACATTGGAGCCATGAGGGGTGTACTTTCTAACATTTTTAACATGTACAGAGCATGTAGCAGTTAACTAAACCCACAGAAAGACATGCTCCTTATTCTTTCCACTGTAATCATTTCATTATAAGCCCTGATAGGAAAAAGAAATGCAAACAAACTCACTGATGTAAGATCATTATACTATGAGCAATTGATCCTGGATTTGAATCAACATTTCAGTTGATTCCAGGCTAAGGAATGAGGGGATGGAGGATAAGTAATTTGGAGGTTATTACCAAAGGTGATTATAGTGGAACATCTAATCTTTTCTACTTTTGCATCTGCAAAACCATTTAACACAAAGACTTTCCTTCCTTCCTTCTCAATCTCATTTACATTGTACCTACGGTCAAAAGACAATCACAGGGACTTAAATTCAGATCAATATGCATGACATTGCCACAGATAAATTAAACTTTATATTTGTATTTTACCTTATGTGAGGTGTATCAGTATTGATGTTTAACTTTGCAATGTTGTACATGCTGTGCATGTTTATTAAAGCTTTTATGTGTTCTGGTTAACCATAATCAAGGCTATAGGACACATTCCATTTGCATGCATGCCATAATTATCATGCATGGGTTTACACAAATATAAAGGACTCAATGAAAGCATAAAGACCTCATAATCCCCAGTACTGTCTGTAATGCTCACTTATGCTCCAATAAACATCCCTTCATGCTCCAGTGAGGCCACGATATATCATATATTCCATGCAAAGATGTGGAGTTTCATCAGTAGTTAAATGCACATTCTTCCTCTCTTTAATGTTTTATGTCATTCAAGTGGTCAGCCCCCATTAATTTAATACGCACACGACCAAGCTAAAATTATTAATGGGCAATTATAATATTATTTACAAAGAACATTTATAATGACAGGTACCACTGTCGCCTCACAGCAAGAAGGTCGTGGGTTGAACCTCAGCTAGGGGCCTTTCTGTGTGGAGTTTGCATGTTCTGCCCGTGTCCACGTGGGTTTCCTCCGGTTACTCCGGTTTCCTCCCACAGTCCAAAGACACGCACGTAGGCTGATTGGAGACCCTAAATTGCCCACAGGTATGAGTGTGTGAGTGAATGGTGTGTGTTCCCTGTGATAGATTGGCGGCCTGTCCAGGGTGTATTCCTGCCTCTCGCCCAATGCACGCTGGGATATAGGCTCCAGCATCCCCCGCGACCCTGTTCAGGATAAGCGGGTATAGATAATAGATGGATTTATAATGACAGAAGAGAGTTCATAAATTTAAAACAACCCACGTGAACAACGCCTATTTTTGAACACTATTCTCTTGAGTGAAAAAGGACATTTTTAAATGGCCTCAGGTGATTTATGGGTACAGTGAAAGTGAACCGTGAGACACTTCATAACCTTCATAACATTGTACACAATCATATCAGGACGCCCTTGACATTCATTTTGGGAGTTTTTAGAAATGTTCCTTCACTTAGTCAAAAAAAATGTACATAATTCAAAAATACTTGTTTCACAATTTATGACTATTATTCTTGTACAGTACAATCTAGAACCAAGTTTGTGAAAAGAATGTATTCCTATATAGTGAGCCATTTCTTCGGCTCAACTTGGGGCTAGCTAGCACATTAGCTAACTATTACAATGGACGCCGACAGACTATTGTTGAAAAAGAGTGGTCATGGGGGAAGCAGCTGCAGGCAGTGTTAGTTACCAATGTTAGCTAATAGTCTGTATTGTGAACAGTTGCAATAACACATTTGTGGCCACTAGCAAACTAGATGGCAAGTGTTTAGGTAGGCTACGCCTGTGAATGCTTTAAAGTTATTTGCTTTGACAGCAACTTAATTATCCCTCCTATATTATTAATAGTAACCTATTAAATTGTAGCTTACCACATAGGGTTAAGGTTAGTCTTTCAGCGGGCGATATTTGCTTATGCAATAGCCTGTGTTGCAGACTTGGTGCAATTAGTAACAGCATCTGATCCAGGAAGCTCGGTGGCATTCTGGTGTAGCAAGTTATATACTCCACATTCTTGAACCTCAAGCGTTTCTCTAACTAGAGAACTGTACTCTTCCAACAAGCGCCACATTGTATTTAGGCTGTATCTCTGAAATATGTCCTCCATGTTTGCTTTCTCCTTTTGAGGAGCAACAGACAATAGGACATTTATTTGTATATGTAATAGTCCACCATCAACCTCCGATTATCAGCAGTCACTAATGTTGCTGGAGTGTGTTTATGGTTCTTGCTAATGACAACAACCACAATCAACATCCGACAACAACAGAACGTTCCTGAATGTTTCAGTCGAGCGAAACTCCATTGCTGGCCTTCACTGCTACGGTTGACGTTGATGGCCGCTAGCTAGTGTAATTCGTGGGCACAGTCACGATAATGATAATGAACAAACCGTCTCTGGTACAGTTTAGGCTACTAATCCATGCCTACAGTTTTTGACATCAGTAATTTTTCTACTTTGATCCCTGGGGTGCGTCGTAAGAGCAATTTCAGTTTCTGTAATTTTATGTTCAATTGATATCAGTCAACAACATGAATAACCATTTGATTCTCGTTTTTCAATTGTCGTTTTTAAAATTAATATTGAATAACCGAAAAAAAAAATCAAATTTTAATTTCATTTTCCTGAAACACAAAATGATTGGCCAAAATGTACATGGGTCATGGTATGCATTAAATGAAAAAAAAAAACAATCGTGCAAAACTGTAAAAATTGAGTTTTAAATTTTTGTCTGACCAAGAAGTAGCTTAATAATCAGCACGCTTAGTGATAGGCTGCTTGGCAGAGAAACATAGTATTTCCAAGTTGCTTCCTGTACATAACTGCAGTTCTCACAGACAGAAATCAATGGCTATTTTGCATACTGAACCACCTTTGACATAACTAGGTGAGAACACAAAGACAATTCATGAAATGCATGAACAACTCAGAAAAATGCCCAGGTGCTTATTTATAAAATGTCAGTATGCATGGATATGATCCTAAATTCAATGGACTTAATCTTATATGGAAATCATTTCCCAAATTGAGATTTATGAAAATTTGACAATGATGTGAACTTTCTTATGTGTACGCATTGCAGCTGTAGGCTTTTGCGGTAAAAGTCGGGCAAAAACGATAAATCATACATATGAGAGACTTTTTTTCTGGAATTTACTGCAAAAAAATAATTCACCTGTCCTTTCAGGGCTTCCATAATCAACATGGTAAATTTTCCACTTGACCAGGGGAGGCACACTGCTAGACCACCTAGTCTTGTGTAGTGAAAGGTCAAGTCTGACAAGCACACTAGCTTGTCTAGGACCAATACATACTGTATGAAAATACCAGGGAGTGACGCGTCACACAGTCTCCCCCCAAACATATGGCTGCAATAGCCTACTTAGTGGCCCATAACATTGGGTCTCTGTGCTTATTACAAAGATAAATCTGACACCAGCATAGTCAAGCCTAATTAGCCTGTACATCTCCATATTCTCATGTCTGAAAAACAATATATGTTCAGCCTGCAGTAGCCTACACCTGCATTGCACTATGAACATTGCACTTCTGGTTTGGCTTTGTCCTCCACAATTTTAGATTTGTAATCAAACAAAAAAAAGGGGGTCAAATCAAATAAAAAAAAAGGTCCCAGATATTAAAGAGCATTTGTCAGCATTAAAAGACCGTATTTCTTGCTCTTGTGACAGTGGCCCCACTTACAGGGGTTCTGAGTGGTTTATAAGGCCAATCTAGGAGATACACATTTGTCTACAAACTTCAGAGGTGTTTCCAAGAGACAATGGATGTGCCCTTTGGTCCTGAGACATGCTCTTTTTTTCTGTTCTTGCTCTTGCTGCTGTTTCTGCCCAAAGTGCCGCACACTATTGCGCATCCATCACTCTTTTTTTCCCTTTCTTTTTGCACTGCATGATTCCTGTGGTAATTCTATTGTGGAAGGCATTGAAATTATGGAAGGCTTAATAATTTATTTATTGATAGTTGAGCTTCAATACATAGGACATAGACAAACATATATAAACTTTTCAAGTTACTGGACATAAACATGCACATTGTTTTTTTGTAATACATTACTACCCAATGTAGGGCTGAACATGTTCAATTCCTGGCCCTAATTTGGATTGGACAACTATTTACAACCAAAGCATTCAGCTGGGAACCCATTGCCGATTTGGGAGAATGAAGATATCTATGGTTCTCCTCCAAAACGTGGTTGTTACGTTCGCGTGTGGGATGCGGGCGTGCGTTTTTCTCCCCTCTTTCGTTCTGCTCTCTCTCGGTTGCTGTCATTTCCGCAGGAGTCCGTGTGCCGCTCTTCGTTATTCCCATTGGTCATCCCCGCTGTCCATCATCAGAGTTCTCCCGCTCATCCCCCCCATCCGCCAATCAACTCCCTCCTGCAATCATGTCTCCCCCAATCATGCCTCAGCTCTCAATTTAAAATATCCCCATTTCGTTCCTGCAGGAGCCTTCCGTTTCCTCATTTGTGCTGTGTGTTTGGGCAAATGCTAGGTTGTGTGTGTTATTGAGAGAGTTGTGTGGTCTAAAATTTCGTCCTCCCTGTTTCGCTTCAGAGACCAGTGTTAGGTAAGTTCCGGGGGCCCCTATACACGTGTTGACACGTAGGGTAAGGGCTCTGTCTAAATACATTAGTTTAGTGGTGGTGTCGCCCCCTGTATTTATGACTGCGGGTCGCAGTTAGGTTAGTTAGACAAGTTTGTTTTCTGCATTGTTAATAGGTTAGTTATATTGCAAAATCGTAGTTAGGGTATTTGTTTGTTATTTTCGGCACCACTCCCTTTTTTTTGTACTGGTCTCGGTCGTGTGTCTTGACGTGTTTTATGTTTGGAAATGTCTGTAAATACTTGTAAATAGCCCCCCCCCCACACAGTAAAATCCCTTTCACCGTAGTCCGCCTTGTGTGTCTCATTATTCTCACAAGAAAGCTTATATATATTTAGTTACATCTCCTGGTGCCAAATATCAACCATAATTTAAAATATTGCACCCTTAACCCCTAGAAGGGTCGTAACAATTGGGGGCTCGTCCGGGATATAAGCAGCTTGTGAGGGTAATTCCTTGTGACTATTAACTGGGAAGTGTATACATATATATATATATACATTTTTTTTTTTCTTTC
Organism: Anguilla rostrata; assembly: GCF_018555375.3. NCBI lineage: Eukaryota > Metazoa > Chordata > Actinopteri > Anguilliformes > Anguillidae > Anguilla > Anguilla rostrata. The sequence continues at coordinate 11,676,320 of NC_057941.1, read as the reverse complement.
TCCCTGGGAGTTTTGGCTCCGGTTGTGATATATTGGTTGGGTAGTGGCGTTTTACTGTCACCTGTTGGCGGAAACTGTATTGGTACTTTGTATTTCGTATTGGTATATTGGAAACGGTATTTGTTACTGTGTCATAGATTTAGTGTGGATGACTCGCTCTCTCTTAGTTTATGGATTATTGGTGTTGGCTTGTGCCCGATTTGTGAAAGTGAATGTATTCGAGCCGTAGCAAAGGCTTCACTGAGTTGCATAAGAATCCACGCGTTAATGAGTTTCTGCTTCGTCCGTCCTTTTCTACCTTGCGTTCTCTTTTGAGGGAGGAATTGGTCCTACTCGCTCGTCATTGGGGTGAGCCTAGAGAACTGTGTACTGGGCGATACAGTGTTTTTGAACTTCGGCAGCATCTGACTGAGCTCGCAGTGGAGCGAGGGATTTTGAAAGTGGAAACGATGGCCACAGAGATGACGGAGGCTGATTTTAAATTAAGACTCGCTGAATTGGAGTTTAAGAAAATACAGCTAGAAAATGACAAGCAGCTTGAACTTGCTAGAATTAATGCCAAGCTCAAAGAGCGAGAATTGGCTTTAGCTGAGGTGAAACAAAAGGATGCGGCACAGCTCAAAGACCGAGAATTGGCTTTAGCTGAGGAGAAACAAAAAGACGCGGCGGCCTATCGAAATCAGCGCTTGAGTTTGGTTACGGAAGGAAAACTTGATGCCTCTGTATTGTCTGTTGAAGGGGAGGATTCTCATTCACCTGTCCATAGTAGCGCTGTGCACAATCTAAAATTGGTTCCTAAATTTAATGAACGTGATTTGGATACCTTCTTTATACTCTTTGAAAGGCTAGCAGCAAACCGAGTATGGTCGGAGGCTGATAAAATTCTTTTGCTCCAGTGTGTTGTAGTGGGAAAGGCTCAAGAGGTATTTTCCGCCCTTGATACGGAAACCCTGGCGTCCTATGAGCAAGTCAAGGATGCAATTCTGAAGGCTTATGAATTGGTCCCCGAAGCCTACCGGCAAAAATTCAGAACATTTAGACGAGGGGACCAGCAGACTCATGTGGAGTTCGTGCGAGATTTGGTAATCCAGTTCGATCGCTGGAGGAAATCCTCCAAAGCCACTTCATACGGGGAACTTTGTGATTTGTTAGTCCTAGAGCAATTTAAAAACACTGTGTCAGAGCAAATCGCTACTCACTTGAGCGAGCGTGGCGTACTTAAGCCCATGGATGCTGCGGTGATGGCTGACAATTACGCACTGACCCATAAGCATGGTTTTGGCGGTTTTCGGCCCCGTGCAAATAGTCCTCATACCCAGAGTGAGACGCTTACAGGCTCGGCACACTCTAGATCGCCAGTCATGAACCAGACTGGCAGCGGATTTGTAAATCCAAGAGAGGAGCGATTGTGCTTCTTTTGTAAAAAACCTGGTCACCGTATTGCTGATTGCAGGGCATGGCAGAGCAAAAACAAAACATCCCAAGCACTCAAGCCCACGGGTTTTGTTAGAACAGTCTCCCAGACATCTCCCCTGATTGCCCCTGAAAAGAAAACTGACTCTGGCTATGAGCCGTTCCTTTTCGAGGGTCTGATATCTCTTCCTGGTGCGCCGGCTGATCAAAAATCGGTGCGGTTTCTCCGAGATACCGGTGCGTCACAGTCGTTCATGTTGGCTGATGTGTTGCCCGTGTCCGAAGTAACTTCCAGTGGCGCGAATGTGATCGTTCAGGGAATTGAGATGGGGTATAAATCTCTTCCGTTACACAGAGTGCATGTTGACACGGAGTTGGCCTCAGGATGTTTTAATGTTGCTGTGTGTTCCGCTCTACCTGTCGTAGGCGTGACGTTTATTATGGGAAACGATATTGCTGGTGGTAAAGTGCGTCCTCTCCGCGAGGTTGTAGAACAGCCCAACACATGTCTTATGTCCCAAGCCATGTCTGAGGTGTTTCCGGCCTGCGTGCTCACTCGTGCTCAAGCACGGAAGCAGGGGGAAGATATTAATTTATCGGAATCGGTGTTAGCACCCCCTGGTGATGTTGATGAGTCAGAAACTGAGTCTCCAGTTTTACATAGCGAGATGCTTAAAACTGAGACCTTACCGAGTGAGCTGGAGGAGGCGAACGAAAGGCAATCGCTTAATTCACAGTCAGAATTGCCCTCTCTTGTACTGCCTGTCACTCGTGAAAATCTTGTTTCTGCTCAGCAGTTTGATCAGTCACTGCGTCAGTGTTTTGACGCGGCTGTCACACCCGAAGCGGCCAAAAAGATGACCGTAGCTTATTTTGTGGACAATGGAATGTTGATTCGGAAGTGGTCTTCTCCTGTTGCTGCTGGTATGGAGTGGGGCGTGACCTATCAGATTGTAGTGCCCGTTGCTTACCGACCGCAAGTGTTATCCTTGGCACATGAAAACCCATGGTCTGGTCATATGGGAGTTACAAAGACGTATAAACCGTGTGCTAAGCATTTTTTTTGGCCTGGACTTAAAAATGCTGTAGCGAAACACTGTAGATCATGTCATGTTTGTCAGATCACTGGAAAACCTAATCAGGTTATTCCTCCGGCCCCTCTCTGTCCAATTCCTGTAATGGGTGAGCCCTTCCAGCACGTAATTGGGATTGTGTGGGACCCCTCCCCAAGGCAAAATCTGGTCAACAGTTCCTCCTTACCATTATGTGTATAGCGACCAGATTTCCTGAGGCTATTCCTCTGCGTACAATTACCGCTAAAACGGTGATTAAAGCACTGACCAAATTTTTTCTTATATTGTTTTCCAAAAATTATTCGACAGATCAAGGCACTAATTTTCTTTCCAAGCACTTTAAACAGTTCTTACATTCTCTGTCCATTACGCATCGAGTTTCTAGTGCGTATCATCCCGAGTCGCAGGGTGCACTGGAACGGTGGCACCAAACACTCAAGTCTGCTCTCCGCAAATACTGTCTGGAGACGGGAACAGGTTGGGATGAGGCTGTGCCCTTTGCATTGTTTGCTTTGAGAGAAGCGGTACAAGAATCGTTAGGGTTCAGTCCAGCTGAACTGGTGTTTGGACATGCGGTACGAGGTCCTTTAAAGGTTTTAAAAGAACAGTTTATGTCTGATGACTCGTCCTCCCAGTCTAATGTGTTGGATTGTGTCAGTCAGTTTAAGAGCGGTTACACGATGCCTGCTTGCTTGCCAAAGAGGCGCTTTATTCCTCACAAGGGACTATGAAGCGTCGGTATGACGAGAAGGCTGTAGTGCGCTCTTTCAAGCCGGGAGATCAGGTCCTGGTGTTACTGCCTGTTCTTGGATCTGCTCTGTCGGCTCGCTTTTCTGGTCCATACACTGTGGAAGAGAAACTTAGTGAAACGGATTATGTAATCCGAACACCCGACCGCAAGCGCCAGTCTCGTGTTTGCCACATTAATATGCTCAAAACATATCATGTTAGAGAGACACCCCCGTCGGAGGACGGGAAGGAGGTATTACCTGTTTCTATTGTTAGTCCTGCCCTTATAACCTCCCGTCTATGTTGTGCAGAAGATGAAGATGGTCTTGTGCTTCGGAACGCACCTCAACAGTGCGCTAGACTAACAAATTCTGAGTCCTTGTTAAACTTGTCTTCCCATCTGGCTCATTTATTAGATAATCAGTGCGGTGATATAGTTCAGTTAATCGGTGACTATCCGGCACTTTTTGGTGACATCCCCTCTCAGACAACTGTCTTGCAGCATGACATTGATGTGAATGGCTCGGTTCCCATTAGACAACATCCATACCGTATCAATGCTGTAAAACGGGATGCTATGAAACAGGAAGTGCAGTATCTCTTAGACAATGAATTGGCTAAGCCCAGCTCCAGTCCCTGGAGTTCACCCTGTCTTCTTGTCCCAAAGTCCGACGGTACAGCACGTTTCTGTACAGACTTTCGCAAGGTAAATGCGATTACAGTGCCAGACTCCTACCCTCTGCCGAGGATGGAGGACTGCATCGACAACATTGGTTCCGCAAAATTCGTGACTAAACTCGACCTACTTAAGGGGTATTGGCAGGTTCCTTTGACACCCCGTGCCTCTGAAATTTCTGCCTTCGTCACCCCAGATGACTTTCTGCAATATAATGTTTTGGCATTTGGACTTCGCAACGCCCCCGCCACCTTTCAGCGGTTGGTGAATACAGTCCTAGCTGGTGTACCTGATTGCTATGCGTATTTGGATGATTTGGTTGTAAAGTCGGACAGTTGGTCCGATCACATTCAAGTATTGCGAATAGTGTTCGACAGGTTGGGCAAAGCAACGCTCACTCTGAACCTGGCCAAGTGCGAATTTGGTAAAGCGACCGTAACCTACCTGGGGAAACAGGTGGGTCGAGGTCAGGTCCGTCCAGTTGAAGCGAAGGTTGCTGCCATCGCTGAGTTTCCTGCGCCCACCACAAGGCGTGAACTACGCCGGTTTCTCGGAATGGCAGGTTATTATAGAAGTTTTTGTAGAAACTTCTCTGTGGTTGTCGCCCCTTTGACTAGTGCCCTCAGTGTGATTAGACATTTTGAATGGACCCCAGATTGTCAGCACGCCTTTGAAAGTGTTAAGGCGTTGTTATGTAGTGCCCCTGTGCTCGCTGCCCCAGACTTCGCACTACCGTTTCAGTTAGAGGTTGATGCGAGTGCCCTGGGAGCTGGTGCCGTGCTTCTGCAGGAAGATGCGGAAGGAGTTGATCACCCTGTCTGTTTTTTTTCCCGGAAGTTTAATAAGCACCAGATACGATATTCCACCATTGAGAAGGAGGCGCTTGCGCTGCTATTATCATTGCAGTTCTTCGAAGTCTATCTTGGCTCTAGTTCTGTGCCCATTGACGTCTACACGGATCACAACCCATTGGTTTTTTTGTATAGGATGTACAACCAGAACCAGCGCCTCATGCGTTGGTCTTTGATTGTACAGAATTACAACATTGTGATTAAACATAAGAAGGGGAAGGACAATGTGGTAGCGGATGCGCTATCTCGTGTTTAGTGGGTGCATGATACTAGATTTGGGATTTGTATACTGTTGTATTGTATTCCCCTGTCATCGTGTATTGAACAAACTTTAGTTCGTTCTTGTGTGGGGGAGTGTTACGTTCGCGTGTGGGATGCGGGCGTGCGTTTTTCTCCCCTCTTTCGTTCTGCTCTCTCTCGGTTGCTGTCATTTCCGCAGGAGTCCGTGTGCCGCCCTTCGTTATTCCCATTGGTCATCCCCGCTGTCCATCATCAGAGTTCTCCCGCTCATCCCCCCCATCCGCCAATCAACTCCCTCCTGCAATCATGTCTCCCCCAATCATGCCTCAGCTCTCAATTTAAAATATCCCCATTTCGTTCCTGCAGGAGCCTTCCGTTTCCTCATTTGTGCTGTGTGTTTGGGCAAATGCTAGGTTGTGTGTGTTATTGAGAGAGTTGTGTGGTCTAAAATTTCGTCCTCCCTGTTTCGCTTCAGAGACCAGTGTTAGGTAAGTTCCGGGGGCCCCTATACACGTGTTGACACGTAGGGTAAGGGCTCTGTCTAAATACATTAGTTTAGTGGTGGTGTCGCCCCCTGTATTTATGACTGCGGGTCGCAGTTAGGTTAGTTAGACAAGTTTGTTTTCTGCATTGTTAATAGGTTAGTTATATTGCAAAATCGTAGTTAGGGTATTTGTTTGTTATTTTCGGCACCACTTCCTTTTTTTTGTACTGGTCTCGGTCGTGTGTCTTGACGTGTTTTATGTTTGGAAATGTCTGTAAATACTTGTAAATAGCCCCCCCCCCCCACACAGTAAAATCCCTTTCACCGTAGTCCGCCTTGTGTGTCTCATTATTCTCACAAGAAAGCTTATATATATTTAGTTACATCTCCTGGTGCCAAATATCAACCATAATTTAAAATATTGCACCCTTAACCCCTAGAAGGGTCGTAACAGTGGTGTTGCCAGCCTGCTTCTTTTCACTCCGCATCTCATAGCCAAGCTATCATATAATTGAGTCGGGGGAAGAATGTTCATATACAACTTTGGCATTCAGCCCAGGAGCACCCAATCAACCAGTGGGAGTCGCTAAAGAGCGATGGAATGTAGATCTCTAACAAACTGAACCTTCACATATGCTGGGCAACGCTATCGCCATTTGCACATCCGTGAGCCATCCGAATGAGCCAACCAGAAGCCCTTCGCTGCTGTTCTTATGATGCTCTTATACTAGGTCACATAGCTTTGCCATTGTTGTTCCATTCTGTCAGCCAATGGAATGTTCATGACCTCCCCCTTAATTTCTTCTCTGGGATAATGAGTAGCCTAAATGAGTGAGGAAGAGAAATTACCTAACTTTGCATTCTTTCAAATGTCAATCAAAACATTTTTCCAGCACAAACATTTTGGGCCTCTGGAAAAGTCTGCTAACCCACAATACTAATAAAATCGCACACTTAAAGCATATTAGAAGTAGAACTCATTTGTAAGTGCAGACTGTCATATTTAAGGAATAAATTATTTCCATATTATAGCTGACATTTGATGACATTTCTTTTTTTATTAATGTATTTATTTCACTGGACATACTGCTATCAACCATTGGACTGGCTAAAAAATTCAGAGCATCAATTCATATTTGACAGGTACCTGACATTTATGTCTACCTGTGTGAGCTTATTTAAATGCAGCTCGTGTTCATCTTCACTTAATTTTCTCCAGAGAAAACTTACTCTCGGCAGAATTAATTCAAGTAGTTATCACCTCTTTATATGTGCAGCCAAGGTCTTCTGACCTTTAAACACCACTTATCAAATGAGAGAAAAGACAGCTGGTCATGGAGTGTGTCAGTGCAGTAGTTAATACTTGTTACTTTTGAAAGAACTATGTTCTATTTCAATATGATACTGTTATTATTTGTAGAAAATTGTTTCCTGTGCAACATCACACTTCATGCTTCTAAACAGGACAGTTTAAATAATATGTATTGGAATTCCAAGTGGCCCTGTCAATAAAAGCACTCATCCTGCACATGTGCTGATCACAGACCTGTTCCGTCTTGGCTATGTCATTAGCTGTCAAGCTTTATAATTATGCTGTGGCAGGATGCAGTTACCTTGGTACTACTATGGAGGAGGGAGCAGAATTCAACTGAAGTTCCTCAAATTACTGCTGCATAAGCACTCAATATCTACACAGCAAGGACATACAGGTTGCCAGCTTGTCAGGTTGTCAAAGAGATTCACGTGTCCTCTACCTGGTTTTAGCTCTCCTGTTTGCCAAGAAACATACAACCATGTACCTTGTTTCTACAGAATGGCTGCAGCTAAGCAAGCATGGGCTTGGCAAGGGCCTGTTGCTGAATGATTGCAGGTTTGATTCTCATCTTGGGTGCTGCAGCTATGCAATTGAGCAAGGTACTTAACCTGAATTGCTTCTGCAAATATCTAACTGTATGGAAAAAAGTAATCTGTGTGTCATTCTGGATAAGATAACCTAATAAAGGCTGTAATATAATATATTTTATTTGAATGAAAATAAAGTATAACTTCAAGCACCATCAAAATAAACCACAAACAGGCTGAATGACTTCACAATATGACAAAAAATAGACAATAATCATCCATTAGGGTGAATGCCTTTGTGCGATAATGACAATGATTAACTTTTGACTAAGTTCCAAGTGAGTAATGTGCTTATGATATGTGGCTACTGCTAAGTTAATTACAGAAATTACTGTAGGTATTCAAACAGAAGACATAAAGTACATTATATGATCAATACTAATAAGCAGTCTGATGACTGCTACTGCAAACTACTAAAAAGAAGAGCTTTATGCAGGACATCACATGTGCATATTGTCTGTATAGTCTGTATCCATCAAATGTGGCCACTGACATTAAAATTTCATTACGTGCACTGACATTTATTAAAAGGGGTTTGCCAAATTGTAAAACAGAAATTAAAGGGGAAAGTGCTCTTGAATGCTCTGAGCAAGTGCATTATTATCTTTGCCTGCAAATATTCATCCTTCAAGCAATCTGCTCTTCTGTCAGCAGTATTATTTCTGGAGACAGTCAGTGGACCACATTGAAAATCCCCTAGTGACTCATGAAGTCCTGGAGGGATTACTTTTTAGTTACTGTCCAAACTGAATGTACCTACAATACTGTCACAGTATATATTGTTCTCTGTACTTGAGGTCTTTGACATTCATATCTGTAATTTAATATTCTCCATAAAGCAGTTCTGTCCAAAACACTCATGTATATGTTCCTCATTAAATAATAATGGTCCTAATTACATCCTTTGGGAGAAAGGATCTATTTTATGCTGATCTGTTATTATGGATATAAGGCAACAAACTTGTGAACAAAAATCTATTTTCTGAAATATGGAAATAATATTTTGCAACACGGGCAAATTCTCTTTTTGGTGTTTGGATTGAATCTTGTGTTGATGCATCATTTATTTCTGGGTCAAATGCAGTCAGCAAGACTTTTGTCTGTTGTGAAAATATCATCCTACTGTTTTATTGACAAAGCCCAGCAAGGGATGCTTCATTATTATGTGCAGAGTGTTTCAACCTATCAAATGTTTATTTTGGATTTAATTAATTATCAGTGTATGATTCCATCATATGTGATCAGTATCATTAGCACTGAAGTCAACATTAAAAGTGTGAGGACGTGGAGTAGCTGATATCAATCTTCATATGTTAATAAACTTCTGGAAGTTCATTGATCATGGGTGGTAATCAAAATAAAATATTGGAAAACACAGCAATCTATTAAATAATTGATTTAATCATGCTCCATTTGTCAAGATATCCCATTGTCTTTCTGACCTTTTAATTTATGAAATGTAGAAACTGATTTATGTTCAAAAACAGTACAGAAATATATTGCAGCTATTCTGGACATTTAGTTAGAATTGGGATGTAAACACAGAATCGTGTGTAGAATAAGTAACATTAGCAGGCCACAGGTACATCATATCTAGCTACTACACTTGTAAAGTGAATGACTTTATCCGCATCCAAATAATAGCTTCTTTATTTTCTCAAATACAACATATGTATATGTTATGCAACTTATAGCTACCTTCTCTGACCTGAGTTGTTCCACCATCCTATGCAGTTATTGTGCATCGCTTTGGATAAAGCCTCTGCCAAATAAAATGTAATATAAAATTACATTGTTATATTCCTGAGGTATAGAGTTAGGGATAGATGATTGAAATAAATACAGATGAACTGTCAATGTCTAGGCAGATAGGCTGTGTATTATCATCAGTAAACCCTGATGAGGACAAGTCTTTGTTTGCAAATTTTTTGACTGTCTTAGTGAAGTTGGCTAGATGGCAGGAATGCTGTATCAAATTCAGCTCCCCTTATTGAAATAACTAATGGTGAATTACCAAGTTAGCTAAGTTGCAACTATAGACAGTAACAGTTTCCATAGGGGGAAAGACATCTTGATGGAAGAACAAAATTTGATACAAAAGCTAACCAACCATTGGCATCTAGCTGCCTAACGTACTGTAACTAGCAAGCTAAAATTGTTCAGAGAGCAAAATTAAAATTCCCCCAGACTCTGCTGCAGGAAAAGGGGGGACATATCACAGAGTACTTCCTGAGTGACATGAAGCGACTAAGCATTGATGCAACCTGTCCCTTATTGGTACACAAAATATTAAAATATTCTCCAAATAACACAATAACTTAACAAGTGTGCACATGGGGAGACATTAAACAAAGAAAAAAACCCTATTGCGACTACATGTTCTTGTGGGAAAAAAAATGATTGGCTTAATATTTTGATGGCATTGGTAACATTGACTTACACTGAAATGGGTGCTTGAAAGACCTATACTGGAGCCAATCGCACTGGCGCTAGATAGTAATGTCTCTCACCAAGCAGTGAGCTAGACAGCAGTGTCACTCAAGACCCAGAAGTGAGCTTCAAAAACAACATCAAGAACTTTCAAGTAGCGGGTTGACAAAACCTTACATCCTGTTAGCCATCATGCTCGACTGGTATCATAACAGTCATCATGAACTTGCTCAGTTAACTCAGGCTGTGATAACCAAGCTATGTGCATTCCCATAAAAGGGTGCCATCTGCAACCATCCATCCATTTTATTACCCGCTTATTGTTGGTGAGGGTCACGGAGGGCTGGAGCCTTTCCCAGCATTTGTCGAGAGACAGGAATACACCCTGAACAGGTCACCAATTCATCACGGCACATACATCATTCACACATTCATGCCTATGGGCAATTTAGAGTCTCCCATTTTGCCCTGACCTGCATGTCTTGGACTGTGAGAGGAAACCCACAAACACAAAGATGAAAAAAACACAGGGTTACTTGAAAGTTACTTGAAATAATTTAGGAAGCATTGGGTTGCAGCATTGCTTTGGAATACGGCCTGTTTAATTTGTGTCAGCTAAGATAGCCGATATTGTTCCTTGGCCTAATTTTGATATCAGTACTTGCAACCAAAGAATTCAGCTGGGAACCCATTGCCGATTTGGGAGAATGAAGATATCTATGGTTCTCCTCCAAAACGTGGTGTTGCCAGCCTGCTTGTACAATGGCATGCCTAGATTTAACAAGTTTAAACGACTTACAGACAGTGCTTTGTGTGTGTGAGTAACTTTGTACATTGAGAATGTGTTTTTCGTCAGATAGGTAAGAACTATACTGCTTTTCCATGATCTTGAGTTCAGCTGTAATGAAGGGAGCAGATACAAATCTTATCTAAGGTACATCTGTATCTTAGCAACAGTCTGAGTTGTCAGACATACTCCCTTGAGCAGAAAACCACAGCTTCATTAGGTGTGGATGTGTTGTGTCCTTTCTGGGGGGCAGGGGGTTACTCCATGTGCTTGTCTTTATGGACTGTAAAATGAGTTCAAATTCCATGCCTTGTCCAATGCTTCTTGCTTTCAACTAGATGAGTAGGTTGATTATATTACCCTGTTTTGTAAAACACTTTTTTTATGCTGCTTCAGTGCCAGTCAAGCACTTACTTTAATTCAATAAAACTGACCTGGCTGTCACTGTTCTGCACATGTCAGATTTATTGCAAGGTGCACGGTGCAGTGTGGCAACACATTGGGGATTTGTAGCTGCTACAGATCCCTGTGCGTATTTGAAAATGCCAAATATTCAGTGACGACCTAACTCCAGTGCATATGCTCAAATCTTCTTTCCATTCATTCAGATTTATCACTTACAGTACATGTGTCACTTGGCACCTGGCAAGTAATCTGTAGAAAGTAAACTAACACCCTAGGCAGTTTTTAATTGACTTATCGGCAGCAGAGAATTTGAATGTAAATATTATGTTCTGATGATTAGTATACTGTGAAAGTATTACAAATGATACATTGGAATTCTGTGTGATATTTAATTTTGTGGTATATTTTATTTGAATGCTAAGGAATTATTTTCAGGTGATGTTGGTTCTATTTTAGAACATGTTGCATAAATATTCAACCTCTGCTATGGACACTCCAAGTGTGCACTGATGAACAATTGTCCTAACAAGGATACAATTGCTTTACCATTGGCATCTAATCATGAACCATTAAAGTAATCCTCACATTTTCTGGATAAAGACCCCACTGCTTAAGGATCATTGGCTAGGTTGTGAATCTAAAGGAAAGGTCTGGCAATAAAGATTAAATAGCATTCTCTGAAACAGCCACCTGGTTTCAGGAATTTATAAAAAACACACACCAGGTTGGTATGTATGGTAGGCTAAGCACACCTGGGTATTGAGAAATAAACAAAAGCGACTTCTCAACAAATTGGATGTTACCACAACTCACTTCACGATAAGTTATGAAGTTTCAGTCCAGTCTTATGTTCATTATAAATGCCTGTGACCAGGTGGCTGTTTCTTTTCCATGAATCACTTACAGCATCCAGAAAATGAGACTTATTCAACACAGAAAGCAAATTAGCTGAACACATTTAACATTAAACTCTAAACTAACTGAGAAAGTCAAACACGTTGAGAGGTAAAATACATTTTTTTTAAATAAATAAAAAAAAAAAATATTAATCACCATTAAAAATGTCTAAGGTTTCCCCGAAAGGATACTGCATGCAGATGGTTTGCAGCACCATGTATTATCCCTAATCTCCAAATCTGAAGCCATCTCCATGACCTCCTTGGGTACCAACTCTCTTGTTTTCTCTTTTGATGGCATTCTGTAACTAATTTAACAGCAAAAAAGCATGTTGTTAGTTCTAGCAACTTTAACAGCTGTTAATACATTTATACAGGTGGGGACATCATGTTTTTTTCAGTCACCTAGCATCCAATTCCCACTAGAATACACTCCGCAAACCACACAAACTTTTCAAGGACAGATAACTTTTAAAATCATGTATGTTTTGATTTATTGTAAACAAACCTTATACCTGAAGTATAAAAAACAGTTTTTTGAAAATATTTCCCATAGAGGTTATCACCTTGCCCCTTTCCTTTGAGATGTGGTAGAGAACTGAATTGCACATGTACAAACCTGAAATGGCTATGGTATCCACATTTTACGTTAATTTATTGACCGTGTTACAGTACATGTATCAAGCGTTACATTTATGGCAGCTCTCCCCTGCTGCACAATAATGCCTTTGGGATATAGTAGACACAACTGACATGCATTTGACGTAGAATAACTACACAAGTGATGTTCTTTACTTACTGAATATTTTTTTTATATGGAGAGGTCGCCAGGCATGGTAAATATACATATGTACCTTCTAAAAACAATTCCTCAGTTAACGTAGTGCAAAGCTTCTTCCCAGAGGGCAACACAATTATTTCCCCAATCTCTCTCCAGCTCCAGTGCTGGAAGTAAAATACTGTGTGGTAATTATGTTTTTTTTGTCATAAATGGTATCACATCTCAGCCTTGAAGTCATAGCAGGAGGCCAATGTTAATTGTAATAGTCTTGGAGATTAGGGTATACTGAATTACAAAGGGACATAGTCAAAGAGAGATGACCAATCACCCCTTTGCTGCTCTTTCTTCTCATTTCACACATTCCATGCATTTTCCATCTGTTTCTCATAATTCTGCCTATTTTGTACAAAACATTTACAAAAACATTTGGTATTGCAGTTCCCAGATTTTCTGACCTACTGAGACTGCAAACTCTGGCTTCCAATATTACTAAAAGTTTTCAGATTTTTTTCATAACTTTCTATCCAGAGGGCATTCAGATAAATATTTAAAACTTAATCTGAGATCACAGGTTAGATGGGAACAACCTCATTTTATCAACTCCTATCCTTAACTTTGACATATACAAATTGTAAATTGAAGCCTTACTAAATAAAAAATAAATAAATAAATTGGCACCCAAAGTAGCACAGAACCCATCTAATTCTCACCCTAATTTCAAATGGCCAAATCTGCAGCCACAGTTCATGAGCAAACACCACTGCCATTTCAGGAGTGTGGACATCCATAGTTCTTCTCTGAAACATGCGGTGTCACCAGTCTGCTTGTTTTCACACTGCAGACTATAGTTAAGCTTGCTTAGAGTGGAGTCAGAGGAAGAAGCTTTTGACATGCAGTCCACTGGCGCCTGATCGACCAGCTGGGGTCACTAGAGAGCAATGAAATGCAGGCCCCGAATCGACAGAACCTTTCCATACCCTGTGCGATGCAATCATCAATTATGCCCTGCCCTGTGGAGCAACAGTACCGGCCTCAGTCAGCACTTCAATGGTCAGGATTCAATACGAGACCCTGAAGCTCATCCATGCACAGCATCATGCCTTAACCGAATAAGCCACCCAGCAGCCCAAGTTTTACTTTTATCAATTTCAAAAATGATAACTCTTTTTTGGGAGTAAAAAAAGTACATTTGAGATTTCTAGAAAAGGACTACTGTTGATTCAATCAGGGCTGTACAGTTTTAAGAAAGAAGCCAGTATGCAATCAGAAAGAGCCTGTATGGTATGCACTGTTCATTACTTTAAATCAACTTAAATGTCACTGTATTTGATAGACAAATTCAGAATCTGTTGCGGTGCCCGCCACAAACATTTTTGTTTTGCTTGCCTTAATAAACTGGGAGGCCAGGCAACCTAGGTCATGTGAATTAATTACTTTGGTCTGGATACATTATTTAACAAATTAATGAACCATAGCTTCTGAGATTTGGCAGGATGCCCTAATCTGAAAAGTAGAGGTACTATTTCAGATCATTTGGGATCAGAGAAAAGCACCACTGTTGGGTTACTTTTCCTGACATAGAGCTGCTTTACTGTCCGGTGTGTTAAAACAAAGCATAATGGATTTGACTCGCTGCATCCACAAGCTTAGAAAGGCAATTGGCAAAAAAAGCTTTGCCCTAACTTATATTTGCCATTTGCATCACTTCATAATATCATCATCATGCAAACTGACTGCATTTTAAAATTGCACTATTTTTTTTCGCACCATCAAATTAGGACCGCAAAGACATTTTTTGAGGTGGAGTGTAACCTTGTAGCATCCACTGATAGTTCCCACCCGGTAACGTTTATGGGTATATAAGCACTGGAAGAGCGTGTTCCTCAAATACTTTTATATGATGTTAGGGCAAGCATTCACTGAGCAATCCTCTGGAGCTTATTGTGTCAGGATTATCAGTGCTCATTCCTACATCACTTTGAAGACAAACTGAAAATGTTATCAGTTATGGCAATTGAGACTCTAGTACCCTTTCTTACAGATAACATTGATGGTCTCAATAGTCTCTACAGAAAATTGAATCACTTTACCCAACAAAGCACATCAAGGAAATGAAGTTTATGCCCTTTACTTGTTCTACTGGAACCCAATTGAAAAGCTATTTCAGCTGATAATTTGCAGGTGTGATGCTGGACTATTGAAATACAATATGTCACCGTAATCTAATAAAAGCAGATATATTTCCTTCTAGAATGGACACATTGTACCATGCTGCTTTAAGATTTGTCACCTATTCTGGCTCCCGAACCAATCACTGCACATCATTAGTTATTTATTCAGTTATTAGAATGACCCTCTTTAACAATGAGGCGGCAAAAGCACTAGTTTACATTTGTATATGAGAATGTTACATACTGTACCCCACACAGTAAAAAACATAGTTTAAGATCACAAAATAGGAATTAATTCAAGGTTTAAGCTAAGACAAGAATGGTGTTTGGAACATTTGCTTTTAGTTATGTCGTACCTCAACCATGCAATACCTTGCAAACATATTTGAAATGTGACTTTTTGTTGATGTTGATCATTTTACGTCAATGATTTTATACTTGTTTAAAATAGAATGTAAATATTTTTAAGCTTGTTTTATTCATAAATTTTGTTCTTGTCCTTTGTGTGTATTTTAAGTTAATGTAGTGTGGTAACTTTATGTATACTGTGGCCTTGGCTAGGGATCACATACAAAAGAGATGTAAATCTCAATGTGACTGTGGCAAACACGCCTGCCACAGGCCACCGAAGTGGCTTTCTTTGGGGCCCTCCAGCACAGAGACACAGGGAGAAGATGTTAAAACAGTCCACATTTATTCCACGAGGGTTTGGCAAGATGTTAACGCCAAAGAGCAGATGTTAAACCCTGTCATGACAGAGAGCTGCCTGGTGTGGGTGGGGATGGCAGATTTAACCTGTGCGCAGTGATTACCTCACTACGCACAGGTGCAGCCACTCCTGTTCCTGGGTCCAATTAGCCTGGCCAATTATCTAATTCTTCACCAATTATCCAATTGGCCAGGTCTAATTAGCTTGACCCAGGGCAGGTGTGGCTGTTTAAACCAGCCATCCCCACACCACATACCCCCAACGCCAAACTGAGGCCAGGGAGAATCACGGGCCGAAGCCTACCCCCCCACCCCCCACCCCCGCACTCCCAACAAAGCAAAAGACAACAAATAAAAAATAAAAACCACTCTAAACACGCTACAAAAATGTAAAAAAAAGTCAGGGTGGGTGGCCCCGGAACAGTCCAGTACATGCGGTGACCCTCCTTCGGACGACAAGGCAGCCCTTCTTCCTCCTCCCTCCTGGAGCACGGGAAGTCCTGGGCTGCTCTGCTGTCTGGTGGGGGCGTCACCGGCTTGGGCTGTTCCAGGGGCTGTGGTGGGGTGGCTGGGCTGGTGGGCTGGTGGACTGGCCTTGTGGTGCTGGGGATCAGGAACCCTCGTGGCTGTGGTGGCCGCCAGTCGGCTCTGCTGGCGGGCAGCTGCAGGCTTATCCCCTCATGGGCTCCGGGCAAACCAACCAGGCCAAAACAAAGAACTGAAAACGACCAAACGGACGAGAAAGGAAGCAAAACGGCGCGGCCACCGCTCGTGCGCCGCCCGTGGCTGACCCGCCTTCCCGGCCAAGTCCAGCTCACGGCGCGACCACCTCTCGTGCACCGCCCGTCGCTGACCTGCCTCCTCGGCCAGGTGCAGCTCCTCAGCATCCCAGCTGAGGATTGCCTCCTTCCCCTCCCTGGTCATCTTCCGCTCCCCATTTCTGGCCCGGAGGATCCGCCCGAAGCCCTGTCGGGAACACCTCAGCCGCCCCTCCTCCAGTGTGCTTCCTGGCCGGCCCTCCTGTGCCTCTTTCCTGTGCCGGAGGAGCCCCACGTTGGGCGCCACTGTGGCAAACACGCCTGCCACAGGCCACCGAAGTGGCTTTCTTTGGGGCCCTCCAGCACAGAGACACAGGGAGAAGATGTTAAAACAGTCCACATTTATTCCACGAGGGTTTGGCAAGATGTTAACGCCAAAGAGCAGATGTTAAACCCTGTCATGACAGAGAGCTGCCTGGTGTGGGTGGGGATGGCAGATTTAACCTGTGCGCAGTGATTACCTCACTACGCACAGGTGCAGCCACTCCTGTTCCTGGGTCCAATTAGCCTGGCCAATTATCTAATTCTTCACCAATTATCCAATTGGCCAGGTCTAATTAGCTTGACCCAGGGCAGGTGTGGCTGTTTAAACCAGCCATCCCCACACCACAGTGACTTTCCCAGAAAAAAAACATCCACTCTTCTGGGAAGGCTTTGTATCAGATGTTGGAGCATGGCTGCAGGGATTTGCTTAAATTCAGCCAGAAGAGCATTAGTGAGGTTGGGCACTGATTGGGCAATTGCGCCTGGCTTGCAGTTGGCTTTCCAATTGATCCCACAGGTGTTGGATAGGGTTGAGGTCAGGGCTCTCTGCAGGCCAATCAAGTTTTTCCACACTGTTCTCAACAAAACCATTTATATATGGTCCTCACTATGTGCCTTGATTATTTTCATGCTAAAACAGGAACGGGCCTTCCCACAAAGTTGGAAGCACAGAATGATCTAGAATATCACTGCATTAAATTTGCCTTCAGTGGAACAAAGGGGCCTAGTCAAAACCATGAAAAACAGCCCCAGACCAAGAGGTGTCGAAATAGATTAGAGTTCCAGGCTTCTAATTTTTCAAACCAATATGATTTTGTGAATTATTGTTCTGATCAATGAGGAAAAATGGAGGAACAACTTCTCATTATGGTACAATCACACCTGGTGTTATACAAAGTTTTAAAAAGAGTACAGGGACAAGCGTCTAAAAATTAGAGAGAGAGAGAGGGATATGGCTAGTGATATAGCAGTAACAAATAATATTTATCAGTGTCCTGACACAACTATAGAAACTAAAAGAGATGATATGTGGTTATATGGCAAATATACATCTTTGATGATGCCGTTATTTCTCTTCAATAATATGTAGCAGCACGAGACCACTAAGAGGATACAATGGGAAGCTTCTGCCCCTCCCTCAGCCTAGTATACTTGAACAACTCATCAACCGAGTTGCTCGCTGTGTGAACACCGGGTAAGAAACTATGCTCTTACAGTGGTTGGTTCAGAGGTGAGACAACTTTTGAGAAGTTTGGACAACTGCAATGAGCACAGCCTATGAACAACAGCCTAATGACAATTCTTTACAAATAATAATTTGTATACCCTCTGATATAGACACACAATAAAACTTTGTCTTAACATCTGTTCATTGTTAATAGTTGCAAATTCTAGAAAGCCGAGATAATATTTGGGGAAATTTCCCAGAAGGTGACAAATTTAATCAGAGACGTAAAAGAAATTTAAGCATTGTCCAAGCAGAAAGTTGAGCTCTATGGCGCTTCTAAGGACCACTTTTGAGCAAGGTTCAGACTTCACAGGAAAGCTATGATGGAGCAGTTGCTATTCTGCTGTACTGTGCCATCCCCAGTACTTCCATTGTTGAGCAACAAGGGTTCACGGACACCACTCAAGTTGTTTTTGGAACATTCTGTTTTTGGAAAAATTCTGGTTGAAGAATAGGGATGAGAATACAGGGAACATACTGTAAGGTTTACACTGAATGCTGTCAAAAATGAGGAGACAAACACTAACAGCGATCAATTATAATCATAAAGATTGAATGTTGTTTTTTTTTTTTTCAAATCATTTCATTTTTTACAGCCTTTCATATTTAACAATTTTCATGCAGGTAATTTAATAGCCCTTTATGTGTAGACCTACTTCTAGTTGATCAGAAAAAAAAATGTTACGGCTCAACATTTGAAAGCATTTGGCTGCATGTCTATGGCTCTGTGCACTGAAAGCAGTATGTGAGTGTTGGCCTACTGCTGTCATTATGTTTTAATGTCATCGTGTGTAATTTACTGGGGGGGTGGGCCTGAGGTGGCCCACTCAGAATGTTGTGTGTCAAAAAAAAAGGCTGATGTTCTTGCGATCACAATCCCCCCCATCCCCTTCCGCGATCGCATTCTCCGCCACCTCACCACCCTCTCGCCCCCGTTCTGCAATCAGTTGGTATGAGACCTCTGTGTCAGTGCTGCACAAATACAATATTGGATTGTCAGAAATACAGAAATACAAATCACTTCATTGTGTCCACCCATGGCAGTTCTTCTGCCACTTAAAACTGAGCCCTGGCAATGGGTTCTCTGGGGGGGAGCGGGGGGGTGGGGGGGGTTCAATCGAGTCATTTAGAAACTGTCTGCGTCTGTTTGTGTGTGTGTGTGTGTGTGTGCGCGCGTGTGCTAGCTGCACAGTTGTTGCGTCCCGTGTACTCAACATGTATTCTCGATCATTGTATTTGCCTCATCTATTTATTTGATAGGACACATACACACGTGTATGATACTGTACCTGTTATAAAGCAGGGGAGCTTACAAAAGGGCATGAGGAAGTCATTTCAGAAGTGGGTTTATTTCCGATCACAAGACATAACATCCGTGTTTCATCTCGTGATAGCTTAAGTTATCACATTCATAGTTTGAACAATGTGAAAGACTAAAATCTATTATGTATAACCAGATCCTGTCTTGGAGGAGGGGTGAACTGCCCAACTCTGGCAGCAAGAAACAGCGTTTATTCTACCCTCAATGTAACTGCTACAGTAATTTCTAGTCAAATAGGGGTTTTATCCTCAATTAAACTGCAAGCGTCTCACCTTGAAATTCACAATTCCCAGAAGTCATCTATGGTTTTCAGCATTTTTGAAACCACTCAGGAAGATGAAGCTCATCCATAATTTGGTGGCAGTGATTGGCAAATTCATATTTAATAAAGGAATACATTTTTTTAACCAGTGCTGTAGATCGGCATTTTCACAAGTTTTAATGCAAATAGGCTGAATGTGGTTATAGTCATTTTTGCACCAAGGCCAGTGGAAATGTACTCCTGATTAATTTTCCTGTTGAACTCAATGGAAAAAATATTCAGGAGAAACAATGCTTGTAGTATCTACTGCATATCTGGCTGCAGCATGGTGGTTTGAGGCTCATTTGATACCTTGGACCCTTGATGATTTAAAGTCATTTAGCCAACAAATGTGTTCTATACTGTATCAGCATAATTTACAGCTGAATCTAGTCCCACCCCCCAATTCCCATAGAGAGTTTTTGTATCGCTTGTAGGACAACCTGAACATAAGATATCCAGACTCTGATGATGTTGATAGGTCACAGACATCAGGAGGTCATGGCATGCACATGATATGCAACCAAATACAGAACATGACTCTTTTATTTGACATTATGTTAATTTGTCTACTGTATAAGTGAATTTCCCTGTTTCTAGCTTTTCCCCAAACAGTTCACTGCAGCAAAAGTAAACGAGCAAATGGTGGCACAGGAGGTCTCAAGAGCGCATTTGTTTAATTCTTGCTAATTTTCTGACCAATGATTTGTTAAGACCATTAAAAGCTTAATATTTTGCCATTTTGGGCTTGGCCCATTTTTTTTGCCCAGGAGTATATATTATAATTAAGTTTCTGCAGCTAGGTCAAAAAAGTGCTATATATAATCCACAAAAACCCTGTATTCTGGCTGCAGTTTCAGTATTTCTTTGTAGCACACTTCATGTCCAGTGGGTGGCGTGAATTACTGTAGAAAGCTGCTGGCTGTAGCTATGTTTCACCTTTGTTTTCATGCCAAAACCGAGGAAGCTGATTACATAATTTTGGAAGTTACTAACCATGAACAATGCAGTCAAATTGCGGTGCCTTGAAGGGAAAAGGACACAAGGCAGCTCAGGTAGCCATTTCAGAAGTGGGTTTCTTCTTGTAGATTGACGGCAGACTGCACCTTTCAGCGTAATGCTGCCATCCTCCAATCAACTAAGGTATGGCAATATGTCATCATTTCCAGGCCTTATAGCATTATGTGTAGACCTGTTGAATAAATAAAATGAAGTTCCAATCAAGCTACAGCATTTTATTTATCATTTGGTCTTTATAGTCTTCAGTGAAAAAGTAGTCATTCCAGAATCTGACAGGTTTCAAAATAAAGCTCTTTCCACTTGATATTTTTCACGTACTAACCATGCATGTTTAATAGTCTCTTTCCCTCCTTCGGCATAGTCCATTCTCATTCTCACCAATCCTTTTATTCTTTTATTCCAGCCAGCCCTCAGTGTCCAAACTGCAGTCTTGTGTACAAAACTTCATTCCTTCTTTAATTACCCATGACTAACTATCTTTGCCTTGTTGACTTGTATAGTGCACATGTGTATCTTTCTTCTTCTGAGCTCATTGCTTTTGCCACTGATTCATTATCCCTTTCTTAATGATTGACCTACAGTCTACCTTTTCATTACCCTTCACACCTACGCATGCTGGTATCCACCTCACACCCTGCATGTTCCACCCTGTAGAGCATAGTTAAAAGTTATAAAATGAGATCTGGGTGACCCACTTTAAAGCTTCTAAAGTTGCCGATGAGTCAGAGAAGAGGATTTATTTCTGGTCACAAATCATGACAACACACTTGCTGTATCTCGCGTATAGAATGTAGCTCAACAATACCTATAAACTTATGCACTGTAAAGGCCACAAAACAAAGTGTAACTTTTTCAGAGAGGTGTTTCGCTTATAAGTCAAAAATATGGTGTCGGTCTAAAACTGAAATAAATGAGTTTTCACTTATGAATTGCCCGGGTCAGTGCTTTTATTTTCTTTGACCCACTTTGTCATGGCTAATGGAAAATAGTACAATAGCACAATCAATGGGAATGTGAGGATATGTGAATAGATCATTGGCATCAGCGTGTAAAGCTGTCAACATTGTGTAGTAAAGCTAGTTCACCACTGAACTCTCAAATGTGTATTCATCTTTGTAATGAAGGGTTTATGCACTGCAGCCCTACTATAAAATCCCTCTCTATGTAGTTTTTGCTGACACAGTCTGATCATGTCCTTCATTGACATTCTCAGTCACCTTAGGAAGAGTTGCTCTTGTTTTTCCTTTCGACCCTGTGTACTGATGACTTTCCCATAGATATAAATGCAGATATAATTATAGTAATTGTTCCTACTGAAACACTAGCCAGTTGAGCAGTCTTTGTGACTGAATCTCCTGCCATCCATGCTCCAATAATGAACCCTCTTTCAAAGTCACTTAGATCTTTTTCTCTTGCCATCTTGATCCAACATCAAGGTCAACTTAATTGATTCTATGAAAATCATCATTCCTCTGAGGTGGACTTTCGTAGGAAAAAAAGTAAGCTGTATATATGATTAACTTTATTTCCTTCTGTTATGGATTACTGAGTTTATTTCTCCAATGGATCAATGCAGAATAGATTCATGGAAAGGTCCACTGGGCAATGCTTTACATGTTAATTAAAATGGTGTCATGGTATTTCAAAAACTACCTTGAGGGTAGAAATTTCTGTTTCTGGAGGGAGAAAAGCCATGACACCAATTAATGTTTCTCATAATCTGAGTTGATTCAGTGGTCAGAAAATTGTGTAAATCTCTTTACAATTATTTTGGTCCTTTTTTTAAATTTGCACTGAGCTGAAAGCGGCAGCAGTGGAAGGTCTGAGCTGTCATACCTTCAGTCATTTACACTAACGGCATTAAAATTAAATGTTAATTAAAAATTAAAAATTAAAAGAAAAGGAGGCCAGGATGTCAGTGTATAACTAAAGTTTTAGGTCACATCATGTCCGTTTATTCGACTGCAGTCTTTGTCATGGTTAGTTTGTTGGACTAAATCATAAAAAGTCAGTTGAACTGCATGTGCCCTTAAGTGCATTTGATTATGGCACACATGTCAAACTCCAGTCCTGGAGGGTCACAGCGTCTGCAGGTATTTGTGATTTCCTTTCAATCACCAGCCAAGCCTTGAGAACAAGGTGTGCGGGCCAATCAATGACTTAGATTAGTCTCTTGTGCTGAGAACCAGAAGCTACTATGACACTCCAGAACTGAGTACTGACAGTTTTTGTGGTCTAGGAGAATCTTGCCCCAACAAGGAAAGATGTATGTGTCTGATTCCAAAGGCATGTGCACTGGGAGAAGGCTCAGTGTAAGGGGATCTTAAAAATGTGTTGTCTAATTTTCCGGGAAGTCAGCATCACTATGGTCTTCTCTGAGTACTATTCTGAAAGTCTTTATACTTGTGTTGTCTTCCATACTGGTGTAAGATTTTGCTTTTTCATTTTTTTTTTAAAAGACAAAAAAACAGCTTTGGTCTGATATGTATTCCCAATACTTGATCAACATAATGACAAATCTTGGATTTTTGTTAATTTTGCTAGCGAGCATAATTACTGGGGAATGTGGGCACATTTTGAGGTAAATGTGCCCACATTCCCTGGTATTTTATAAACTCTTTTATAGGCTATAAAATCTTCTATTGAGAATTAGGCTTTGTCTTAAATAAATGTGTTTGTGTTTACCACACAGCCTGATGATGCATTCTGAATTAGCTGTGTGAACGACATATATTGCATGCTTCATTGCCTAGGCAATATTCAGGACCTCTTTAAAATGCCATTTTGAAGTAAACTACCAGCAAATGCAACTGAATATTTTCTGCCCCACCCTGCGCTCTTCAATAATCTCTCAGGATGACATTATACAAAATTTACAGTCCTCAGAGCAATGTGTCAGGTCAGTGTCTTCTTCAAAAAGCACTTTAGAACATGAATGACTGTGAAATAACTTCAAAGACAAAAAATGATCTCATATAGGTCATGGTTCTCGAAAGATTTACATCTTGACTAATAAAGATCTTCTTAAACGTGGTTGTCAAAGAAGTCTTTGCCCCACACATTTTCAAAAATCAAGCT
This sequence comes from Anguilla rostrata, assembly GCF_018555375.3. Taxonomy (NCBI): domain Eukaryota; kingdom Metazoa; phylum Chordata; class Actinopteri; order Anguilliformes; family Anguillidae; genus Anguilla; species Anguilla rostrata. The sequence goes on along the minus strand of NC_057941.1, from coordinate 11,652,744 downwards.
TTTCCTATCTGTGTCTGCAATTTCAATCATCATTGTGCTGTTACAATTATGCAGACACATCACACACTCTCATGTTCTCATATACTGCATAGCTTACTGTGCTAAGTGATAAAGTCCATTGCTTGACTTTTGTAATTTATTATCTTAGCAAAACCTGTCATAAGATATAAAACAAATACAAAAATACATTACCTTTTCTGTATCTGCTATGTAAGTGTGAAACAAGGGCTGCAGATTGCAGTTGGATGTCAGAATTCAGGCTAAAATGTTATATTCAACAGGGAATAGAAATGTAACATTCACATTCCTGTCCTCTCAGTGTATTCAGATGGATTAGATCTAAAAACCGAGGGACCACTGAGCATTCATAATCGCTGGTGTCTCTCTGCTCATGAAGTAATGCAAAGGCATAACACATGTATGTTTCAGATTTGCTCACTCATGCCTGCAGTATGATACATTTTGCCCTGAAGGTACATAACTACCAAAGATGATGAATTCTAGATTTACCAGCATTTTTTTATTCTGACAGAATGTCATATCAAATGTATATTGCTCCTGTGATGGCTGGCATGGATCCGGGACCCTACTTGTACATTGTGCTTTTTTACACAGAAATATATGTGCATTTCTAATACCAGTAGCCTCACAGGTTTTCATCTTCAAATTCAGTTGTTTTACCACATATTCAAAACTAAACATGACATCAGTGTCATACAGAATCATGTTATCAAAATATGTGTATATTTTAGCTGTTTCTGTACATATACCAGCGTACAGTCATGATGCTAGCATGTGTATATTATTTGCTGTCGCTGTCCACAGTTTTATTGATGTTGTGTGTTTTTAACTTTTACATTTGAAATCAGTTAATCACCCATTTTTGTTTAACAAAATCGTATCCATGCTATCCACAAATTGTACAAACTGAAGGGAAATTGAGTGGGAATTGACATGGTGATTACGATAAAGGGCAATTATAACTGAAATTCATTATGGAAAACATCAGTATGTGAGGCATGTTCCAGAATGGCTGGATGTTCAAATTATCTATGTGCATATATGAAGTATGCCCTGTACTGTACACAACCGGGGCACTGCCAACTGTTTTGGATGCAATACGTTCATTTGTAAAAAAATTTCTTTCTCTTCGAGAGTCATCGTATCCACGCAAATAGTTCCCGGAATGCAGGCAGTCCCAAACTGAGAGTTCCCGGATCCTTCTCCGGCAGGATCCGGCACAGTCTAAGCAGTGTCAGCCTCCCCACAGGGTGCAAAATATAATTTTTTTTGTCTGAAAGGAGTTGACAGTCACAAAAAGTTGGAGTGCAAGCAGAATAAGGTGTGACAGGCCTGGATTCTAACTTGCGTGAGAGAGACGAAACCCTTCCGTACGCCTAATCAAAAAAGAGGAACCCCCATGGGCGTCGCCGTGAACCTGGCATAGTTCTGCCTATGTATCTAGTAGCAAGGTGCCTGCCATACTCCCTTCCATAGCGCTGCTGCTCTAATGGACTCCTCCATTAGGTTTCCTGGCGCAGAAAACAACTCGTCTTCATTATCACATGTCCTTGCAGTGCCGTGACAGCTCTGCTAATCATCTGCAGAGATGCAGCTGCTCTGTGTCAGCGCTGCACCCAAGCATCATTCTCAGGGTGTTACATTACCCTTTGGTTTTACGGACATTATAGCACTGACTGTTGCAGACTCCATTTTGTGCGTTTAACTAGTATTAAAAGTAGTATTATTTGTGAGAGGAATGCTACTCGTAGTGGTAAGGGATTTGTGCAAGTCGTATGAGTTTTATTGTCGTTATAGACTGACAACCAGTGCTTTCGGGAATCATGAGGGTAAGTAGATTGAGTCATCTGTGCTCTAGAGAAATAAGCGTGAAAAGGCGTCAAACAACCTTCATGCATGTACTGGCCTCCACAGGAGCTACACGATAATGGACAATTGATAAGCACTGCAATTATTTCAAGCTAACCAACCCAGTGAGCCTCTGTGGAAATGATGTGCACATGCTCAGAAACATTATTTCTATTAGTAGGGGTTAGGCAGGTCCAGGGAGGAAGATAAAAACATCCCATGTAAAAAATGTAAACATTCCTACGAATTGCACGCTGTGCAGATTCTAATGCTCCATTCCATCTTTCTTGGTGTGGAAAATAACCTGAACGACGGGCTGGCCCATGTTCTCATTGAGGGGCACCATTTGACAGCCTGTTCATGTGCCGTGCATACTCAACAGACTATTCCTTCAAATAAGAGCAGGCAATCTTTATCAATAAAATCTGAAAATCTGAAAACTGAAATATTTCAGATTAGATTCAATGAGCATTGCTAAATATTTTAAGATGGAACTGGCCAAGACTAAATGGATCAAGACCAAACTGTTCATTTGGATGTAATCAAATGTGACAAATGCTGTTTATACCCCAAAGCAATGATAGAGGCCACACTGAATAACTACCAATGGTACCATTTTCACATACACAATCCATAGGTTTGTCCTCTACTTCTTTTACACCTGTTGTCAGGGACTGCCCCTTTGCCTACATACTGTAAGTCCTCATGCTTTTGGTGATGTAGTGTATATACATAACAATACAATACTCTCAGGACAAAAGCAAATCCACTGATAGTGAGTTTATTCCAGAAACACACACATACTGTAAAGCGTGTCCATTGTTCTGCCCCTAAAGGGTTGTTACGTGACTAATTATATTGACTCTAAGAACTCTTTCAAGGCATGAGAATTCTTTATCCCTTTAAAATATATAACCAATCATAATAAATGTAGTAACCAATAATAACCAACAGACTGTACACTACAGAAGAAATGTCTACCTCCTGACAAAACTGCACATTAACCTTCCCCCCTCTCTCTCTTTCTCTCTCTCTCTCTCTGTCGCTTTTGGTTCTATTTCAATCTCTTCATCCAACTGCAACAACAGACACTGCTGTCACTGCAGTCTCCCAGTGCAACCAAAACCCTTCAGACCTGGTCCACCCACCTGTTTCTCCCCCTGACAGGGTGGCCTTGGAGACAACTGCTCTGTCACCAGGAAGCCAGATTCATTACCTGCCTCACCTAGACATAGCTGTCCCAATGCTGTGCTATTGTAGTCTGGAGGGTAGTCATTTAGTTTCTCTGCAATCAGTACTCTGAGGGGAGATTCTCAGCGAACTGTAACTAATGCCCCAATTGAAATGTAAAGATGGATATTCAACTTTCTGCTCATCGAGACATTAGTGTCAGTTTATTTTATGTACTTTTAAATGAAGCGCTTAATATCTGAGACATCATTTTTTGATTCAGAAATTATGTACCTGAGTAGAATGTAGAACACAAGTCTGCTTATTATGATCTGCTTATTATACAGTCAACCTAAAGGGCCTATCTAAAGGGTCACTTTCGTATCAGCAACAGAGATGTTTTTGTCCACACCTGGAAGATGAAATGTAGTTATGGAACAACTGAAGTAGAAGTGTTATTTGCACTGTTGCTTTTTTCATTGTATTTATCTAATTTCTGTACTGTAAATAAAATCTTAGTACAAGACAGCCCATATCCAACCTTCCATTTAAGCCTAAAAGCAATGCTGTGAGCACCCCATCCCGTCTCCACGTCCACAAATCTAAGCACCCCCTAAACAATATTTTCATGGAGAAACTCTTTATCCATTCAAGGCAACATGCTTGATTAATTTTATTTTGATCATCTTCACAGAATATTGTACTATGTTGATATTTGTAGGTAACTTTAAATTCATTTAGACAACAGTACAGAAGCTAACCTGCTCTCCTTGCTTCTAATGCCTCTCAGATTGCCAGTTCATACTGTATGTTGTGCATAGCAGCACATAGCCCAAGTATCTCTTGACCTCGATGTGTCTTGAAGATATAACATCCGCAATAAAATGAAATTTTAACACAGAGCCCCTTTTCTAAAGAGTGTTGATGGCACTCAAAAAATAAACAGTTCAGCACATTACAGTTGACATAAACTGTTTTTCTACAGCCTGGAATAAATATTCTTGAAGCCTGTAGCTATAGATGGTAAAAATGGCTTGAGTGTTGGTTTTTGTCTTTGTTCATAAATTGATAGCTTGGGGCCCTGAAATATACCACAGATGAAACTGTCCGGAGAATGGATAGACTGTAAAATGTGCTAATAGGAGAAAACAGAGAGAAAAAACTACAACAGACATTTTCGAGCAGGAAAGGAATGACCCACATCTGCAGGTAGATGCTATTAGTGTCACAGTGTAGCATGTGTACATTTGATTTTCAGGAGGTGCAATGCCATTGTACTCTTGAGGAAGATACATAGTCTGAATTGCTTCAGTAAATAAATATCCAGATGAATGTGGTGAAAATTACTGAAATAAAACCACAACAATGGGGTGATCTTGAAATATAATTGTTAACAAAATATCTGTTCATTAGGAAAGCAAATCTGTTCTATATCAACTGGGAATTCACTGTTCAAATGGAGTACTAAACTGTTGAGGTCATTTCATGGCATTGCATATTTGCCTTTGGTACATCTAGCTGTAAACTAGCTGCTGGCTATTTAATAATATAGTCTATGAGCTGTGATCAACTCTGTTAATACTCTTATTCTAACTAAACTAGTTATACATTGTTAGCCAACTTCTCACTCAGAGTGAGTTCCCTGTACTCAAGTCTGCGGATTACTATGTCATAACATTACACGACTTCTACATTTTGTTCTTTTATGATAAGTGGTCTTTGATACTTCACCCACAAGGGCTGTATGAGGCAATATTAAGTTGCCACAAATCCTTCTGCCACTACTGCCTCCTTGTCAAACAGATCAAGGAAATGAATTCTACTATTTGGTTGCATAGCCCTTAAATGCAATAGCTGCATCTAGTCTACACCCCTTTGACATCACCAAATATTTGGTATTGTATCTTCTTTTTTTTTTTTTTAATGCTAGAGTTATGCCATATTCATCCCACTGCTACCAACCTCTATTACATCATTGACAAAGAAAAGCCTGTTCCAGAAGCAGCCATACATGCCAAACCCATGACATTACCTTATTTCACAGATAAGGTGGTATGCTTTGGATCATGGGCTGTTCCTTCCTTTCTCCACACTTTCAGCTTTCCATTACTTTATTAAACAGTTTATTTCGGTCTGATCTGTCTATACAACTTTATTCTACAACTCTTCTGGCTGGTCTCTGTATTTTAAGTGAAATTATAATCTGGTTTTTCGATTATTTCTGCTGGTGAGAAAGTTGTATTTTGCAGTGTAGCCAGAGGCGTCACTAGGGGGGTGCAGAGGGTGCGGACCGCACCGGGTGACACCGTCAGAGGGGGGTGACAATACATTTTTTGTGCAGTGTTTTGTGTAGCGGTGGGTCAAAACAGCTAATTTCTCCGATTTAGTTTACTGCCGGTTGATTTAATTAGCAGTATGAATGTGACGAGAAACGTTTTGTCGTTTGAATGCATAACACTCCAACAGCAACCCCCCCCCCCCATTGACAACATCGGGTGACACCAACGGTCGACCAACCCTAGTGACGCCACTGAGTGTAGCCTTCATAATTCAAAGTCTGCATACAGTGGTTTGTAATATTTTCACTCCTGAGTCTGCTGGTGATATCACTGACCATTGTTTTATGGTTTTTCTTCACAGTTCTTTGACAGGATTTGTCTGTTATCAACTTCAGTTGTATTCTTTGTGTGTATTTGTGTGTTTCTTTCTTTTTCAAGACTTTCCAAACTGCTGTACTTCATATACCCATACACCCATGGAAGTCAAGGAAGCCATTATGAGGCTGAGAAATAAGAAAAACACAGAAACATGCCTAAAACATAACAAATTTCATAAAATAACTAATTTCAGTCTACCTTTACGATACTTTTGGAGGGCACTGTAATTCAAAAGCAGGACCAATGCTTGTGTCACTTTTTTAGGCACCTAGTACCTATTTCCTATTCTGAGATGCTTAATAAATATGGCCAGTGGTCTTGTTCCTGGAAGCAATGTTGTGTTCCATCCGGTTTCCCATGACTGTTCCTTATTGACTGAATATATCCTTTTCAAGTTTTCTGGGTCACATTAAGCTCACATGATTCTCATAGATCTGTAGAACAAACAAATCAGCTTCAACAGTTTTGGTTAGAGTTCTGAAGCGGAAATAATTTTCAAAATTTTCTGAGGGCAAAGTAAGGCTTTCAAAACCGCGACACATGTCCATGAAAATTAGAAGTATCCTTTATACTCTCATTTATTTTCTTGGAATATGTTCATTGACATTGTTTCTTCCACGAAATCAGAGGAAAACAGGAAAATATTTTTGTAGCAATACGTGGTCACCACAATGAACCACGAGTTAGGCTTATGAAAAATAACAGTACAAAATGCACTGTATTCATATGTGACAAACACAGGGCCAGATTTACCAAGCAGAAACATGCATCTGATGTATCAAACAGGCACATGGGGCTGGATGTGCAGTATGTGTGTCATGTAGTCCTTACAAGGTGTGTTTCTTTCCTTAATGCATATATGTTTAAGGTGAAAATAACGAGCGGAGATATTATAGGTGTGGCTAATTACCTATTTCGTTGAATTTACTGACGTTCAAACAATTCAAACAAATGTAAATCAAGGGCCATGCAAGATGGAGACACTGGTTTTGGTCTCGAAGATGGACAGAGAGAATCTTTGCAATAAGAACATCATATGGCACAGATTAAGCAGCCATGCAATAATTAAGCCTGGGTGTTTATCATGGATAGTATTGGCTGAAGTCATGTAGTTAAAAATCATAAAAAACTGAAAAAAGAGGCAGAAATGTAATTGTTTTTTTATGTAATTATTAATTAAACAATAGATCACATGCATAGCAGTGGTAAATGATTGAAGTAACATGTTGAACTGTAGTGACTGTAACAAATGCTTGACGTTTCAAAAAAAATCAGTGGGCAGTTGCCGCCAGTAAAAAAATACAAGTGAATGCATTGATGGGCTTGTGCATTTAATCGCTTTTTGTCCTTCTTTATAGCTTTTGTTAGAAACAGAACTTTGTTCGAGCATGCTATAGGGCATACTAAAATTGTATTGCTAAAGTAATAAAAAACAGGGTTACTGTGCATTTGCTTTAATTTCTTTAAGTTTTAGATATTGTACATGTAAGTAATGTACAGTATATTGTGAGGTTTGAGGCTTTGATGGAGTGTCTTTTTTCACTGACCTGTTTTTTTGTTACCTAACCAACAATTAGAAATGAGGTCACCTGGTTATTATAATTTATTTGTTATTTTGAACAGTATTTCTGAGTATTTTTATGATTGAATAAGCCTTCAGAGCAGAGAGCGAAAAAAAAAAGGGGAAAAAGGAGAGGTCCATATTTGCTTGTTCTATTGATTCGAATGCACTTCACCTTTTGAAGGGATGAAATTCTCCAGGACAGACATTGCTATCACAAAGCCTGTTGCACTGTATTTTAATCTTTTCGTAATCAGTGCTATTTATAATAATGTATGTTACAGGAATTTTTTGTTGTTGTTTAATTTTGCAATGATTTAAATGAATTATTTAAATGTCCCATTCCATTTTATTTGTATTAAAACTAGTTTTTCCATTTAAATGATTATTTGATGATTAATGATTATTTTAATGAAATGTTATGCCATACTCATCCCTAATTTGTGAAGACTTTTTGGAGGGGCATGATGTCTATTTGGAGTGCCGGCATTTAAAAATGATACCCCTGATTTATTTATTTAGCATCTTACAGATTTGTAATTTGTGAGAAAATAGTTATGATTTGAGCTTTGGAACGGTACCCTCTACACCTTACAGAACTTCTTGGAAATGTGTTTGTTTTGTTTGTTTTTCTGTTTATTTGTTTGTTTTTTCTGTGCACTGCTTTGACGGGTGTCAGGACTTATCTGTGCAGTATAGAACTGGCATAGGAGGAGGACTCATTAGCCATAGAAATACAATTGTGAAAACCATGGCAACCTGTTCTCTCTGCATTCAGCTGCACAGGTAAAGCCAATTACAGACTAAGCTGACAATGGCTGCCCTTTGAAAAACAGGCGCACAATGAGCAGGCTCGCAGTGAAGACTTCTGGGTAACTACAGTAGCAGAGAAGAATCAGCGGTGTGGGAAGCTTTTCATGTGGGACAGTTACTGTTTTACTATTATCAGTGTATATGTTCACTCACACATACACACATACACACACACACACACACACACACTGCATTTATTGCTGTGTTGCTGCACTCAGGTCACGATTACTTTTTTGTTTTGATCCATAAATGAATCTTTTCCAGTTGTTTTTAACATGAGTCTTTGGCTCATTAGTTCCCTGACTCACTTGCATAGCTAAAATTAGCTACATTTCATCAACACTGTCTCTAAATGTAAACTGGATGATAGTGAACAAAGTCACAAATACTTTGACTTGTTATTCTGTACTACCCATAGTTCTGTTATGTCATATTCCACGTAATCCAAAAGGGTTCTGGGAAATAAACCTTTAATAAACCTTAAAATAAATTGTCACATGTTTTCTCAATCACTTACACACTAAAACTGGTTCTATCAGCAAAACATCCCAAACCATTACATCAGCTACCAAAATAAAGGCTCATTTTACCAAAACTATAAACACTATTCACATGTATTCACACGTTGCAGATTTGTTCATCCCTTTGTGTAAACTCTACCCATAAATCTCTTTATAAACCACGGGTTACAGCATGTGCTCATTTAGGAAGCACTGGCATTCGATGTCAGTATGTCAGGTAATCACAACCTGAACTCAATTAACACACACTTCTCAAGGTGCAAAAAAAGCAAAATTGTTAACACACCAATCAGAACCCCAGGATGAATAAAATGGACCGCAGGTGAGTTCATATGCTTGGAAACAATCGATCCAAACAATTCAGAAAGGTAAAGTATGAGGAAGCCTGAGAGGAAGAGGAAGAGAAGAAGGGCAAATGGCTAGGAGGACATTTGTATCTGATGGGATCCATGCAACTGTAGCTGAACGTGTCCCAGTCCGCGGTATAACAATTAGGGAAGCTGAGCAAAGAGTACAGCCAAGATTGAGCCGCTTCACGCTGGCATCTATAATCTGGACGTTCAGAGAAGGAAAAAGGTCATTTACTATTATATACACTCCTGTAACATTGGAGTGCTGTACTCTGCTTTCTTAACTGTTTGCTTAACTGTTTGCTCTATTATAATACTGTGTGGAGCGAAGAAATAGTAATGCATCACATAAATAAAATAAATTCTATTTTGAATAGAGATTCTCCTTGCAAATCTCAGTTTAGTCCAGGACTAAGTATAATCTATGTCTGTGAAACTGGCCTGACATGTTTTTGAGTAGCATTTGATTTTGTCAGAAATTTGAGGTTTGTACAGATCAGTATGCGGTTTTGGTTGTGTTTATAGTTTTGGGGAAATGGGTTTCAGCTGTTGGGGGGGTGAGGTGGGGGGGGGGGGGGACTGAAAGAGCTGAGCATTCACATAGCAGCCAAAAACATGATAATAGCCTTCAGTTCCAACATGATTTTTCTTTTACCTTCACCTTTACTATATATAGTAAGAACTGTTCTCTGTACCCTTTTTGAGCATAGTACATTGAATCTACTTTATCTACTTTAAGTTTAAATTTTTCATAGTACTTTTCCCAAGCTTATAGACATGTGCATATTCAGAAACACATGGTCCTTGGGGTCACTTTCAGGTCACGGAAACTAAATATTGCAATTTTCCTTCAAATATATTTTAAACACACATTCCTTCATACACATGTGTGTATTTTACAGTGTATTGCTTTGAAAGTGCATCTCTCTTCATCTCTCTTCTGTGTTATTTTATCATCAAAATGACACACTTGCCACTGGCATTATAGAGCACTGTTCTTCTGAGCTATTTATGGATATTCTTGTTTGCAAAGCATTACCTTTTCTCTCCCTCTGGTTATTTATTTCTAAAATATATTACTATATTCAGGTCACCAGTAAATGATTCTTAACAGTGTACATTCATAAACTAGTCCATCTTTAATGGTTGTTTTTCATGGGTCATTCATGACTATCATTTGTCATTCTAACACACAGTGTAGTGTAAAATGCATTCTTGACTGAAAGTAATTTTCAGTGCAAATGGAAATGGTGTTTCAGTACACATCAGAAAAATATTGAAAGCATTTTAACTGCAGAGTCTACAGTCATCAGAATGGAGATTTTAACATTGCATACTATAGTACATTGTGAAGTTGTTACCTTATGTGTCTGGCTATTGTTGTGAAAAGTGAATTGGTTAGCTACCCAACTAAGGCTGCCATAAAGCTATAATTTACATGGCTTTTAAATTACTGTGTTGAACCATATGTAACCTCTGAGAGAAGCCCTTTCTGATGCTTTATCTCTTTATACTATCACCAAAAGGAGCATATTCCATGGCACTTTGGTTACACATAAGCACAAGGACACACAAAAGTTATTTACAGTATGAGGTCTGTAACAATGACTGTTCATTTAGTTTCTTAATTAACAATTGTTTTCATTTATCAGAAGAATCCATTTGTAAGTAACCCCAAAGTTTCCTGTGCCAGTATTTTATTGTTTTTCTTCTTGTTATTTAAAAAATAGTAACTTCCTTAAAAAACGGGATATCCCATCTTATATTTAAGCGTACAACAATGTACTAAAAGGTGCACGTGCATAATTTATAAAACATGTACAAATGAAGAAAATTGTGTCAATCACAAATATGCATGTTTCACAAATGGCCCAAATGCTGTGCATATGCGAATGAGCTTTGGGGCTCGGCATAATGAATACCTTATTCTTATTACCTTACTCTTATTTAATTGTACACACTTGGTGTGCCAGGCTTCCAAAAGCACTCTCATGCGCTAATTAAAAGGTCTTCCAGCAGTGCCATTGGCCCTTGAATCTAAATATTTTACGTCAGTTCTTAAGCCCTAATGGAACTGGATTAGTTCCACCCAGGGGGCTTCAGTCATTTAAGGAATTACCAAAAGGACACGTGATTTAAATCCAGAACAGATATGCAACTCAGAGGTCCTTCAGTAGCAGGAACCTGGTTCAAATTGGCATCACTGTAATGTAATAGCTTGGCACTGGAACACTGGGCGATGGATGTTCCCAGAAGCACGGTTCCCACATCCATTATGGAGCCTGTGGCAGAGGTATTTTGTTCTGCCAGCCTTAATTAAGTTATGACACACATTAACATTAAACAAATGGACAACACATTAACATTATTGAAAAACGGAGGACGGAGTGTAGCACAGTGGGTAAGGAACTAGACTTGTAACCGAAAAGTCGCAGTCTAGTCCTTTTATAAAACGAGACAGATTAGCACATGGTAGAACTGTTCTTGTAACGAAGTCAGTTGATTCCCGGGTAAGGACACTGCCGTTGTACCCTTGAGCAAGGTGCTTAACCGAAATTGCTTCAGTATCCAGCTGTATAAATGGATACAATGTAAAAATGCTATGTAAAAGTTGTGTAAGTCACTCTGGATAAGAGCGTCTGCTAAATGCCTGTAATGAAATGTAATGTAAAAAAACAGGCGCAAGTTTTAGTTTATAAAAAACGGATTTGTGATATATTACATTAATGACGTTTACATCCGGGCTATCTGTAGTGATTTGAGGGAAACTACAGAGATTACTGAGATGAATGGACCTGACAACTCACTTTAAAATTATTAGGCCTACCGCACAAGCCCTGATAAAACAAATCTGGTTTGAACAGGGCTTTATCGTCATTTCTGTAGTGCATTTCAGCCTTTGACACCTGCAATGCACATTCAGCATCAGCATTTTTCTATCATGTGTCATAGATTTCAAATTACTTTCTTACGTTGTCATGTGTATTAACATGGGTTAACATTCAACAACATAATCACAATTGAGCATCATTTGTAATTGACTTAAGAACCTTGAAAGACTTCAATTGAGTTGTGACTGCAAATTAAATTTACTGTAACTTCACGGCACTCAAAATTAAGCATTCTGTGCTGTGATTTTGTAATGAATGTTTGGTCAGAAACTTTCAGGCACCATGCCATGAAGCACCTGTGGCATTTCCATAACCTTATCTATTGCATGTGATCTCCTTTCCATATCCCAGACACAAATAATTACTTTTAATAGATTTGGCATTATCATAAAATAACCCCTGTGAGACTGAGCTTCCAAAGTGGACAAATAACAGTCAGATATGTAACAGTGTCAATACTATGCCAATCTGTCCTTGCCAGACCTGATGGATGCTTCAGATGCATAAATGTGGTGCTGGAGCCCTGCCAACGCAAGGATGAATAATTAATGGGGAAAGTAGTTTTAGTCTCTGTTACACCTTGCCAAGTCACAGACAAATCCGGCATCTGCAGTGCTGCCTGTCATTGCTCCCATTTCTTGAAAAACAAACTTCGGAACATAGAAAGATATGAAAGCATCATCCTTTTATTTGTTAAAATGCATTTACAATTACATTGTGCAATGTTTCATTATCTCCGAGGGAAACCTGTGACTCAGAAAGGGGCAGAAAAGCAGCACACAATTCTGTTTGTGTGAAACATATTTGTTGAAAAGCTTTGGAAAGATTTGTTCGTTGCGGTCAAACAATGTTGCTACCCAACCTCACACTTTGGTTTAGTTACTTTCTTTTTATTGTCCAGGTTGCCAGACCAGGAAAAAAGTAAGTTAAAACAAACTAAATTTAAAGTTCTTCAAAATAGCTTTATCACTGACTGAATCCAACAAAACAGAGGTGACTTTTTTGAGAAACAGACTTTTTTAATTAATGCATTTTTCCAGAATATATGAAAATGTAATTAATATTTGGAAATGATTCTGCCACAGCTGTGTTCTAGTGGTATGTTTGGGCAGTACTTCTCCAGCCCAAGCTAAAAGAAAGCACACCTGTCTTCAGTTAGATGCTTTGTTACCGTTTACTTCTTTGTAAAGTTAATGATGCACTCTCAAAATGATTTTAGCTGCTTCCATGGACTACGGAAAAATATTTCCCAAATGCAATTAAGTTTGTTATCTGCGGCCATTAAAAGCAATATCCCCCCAATCATAATGACTTTACTTTCATTAAAGTTTCCCAAGTCATCCCACACCATCAGCTACAATGTTCCTGGGAGTGCCTTTAATATATATACTTTTTCATCCAATTTAATGCAAAATTAATTAGCAGAGGGATTTGGAGAGAACCTTTGGCTGTTGGGCTGCATGTTGGGTCACCTGCATTTGGCTCCTGATATTAGTTTTATTGATTTGGGAAAAATGGTACAGGTGTTTTCAGTTCTATTGCATCTCTAATGTTTTCAACATTATCTTGCAGTAGGCTTCTTCTACTCTGGTGGCTTTAATTTTGCATTCAGCAGGGGTGTCTGGCTTTTATGACCATCATTTCTTTAATGATAATCACATTATAACTTAAATGGAAGAGAGGCCTGTGGGTGATCATGATCATGGCGATGTGGTGATGTTGCGGGTGGACCCGTGTGTGACTGTGGGTGTGTGTCAGGAACAGTGGGCAGGTCTGTATGTGGATTCTCTGCTCAGATAATCAGGAGAATCTGCCCCTTCCTCACTCCAGAGGCTATTCAGGTACTCATTCAAACTCTCATAGTTTCTTATCTGGATGATTTTCAATGCTTGGCTGGTCAGCTTAATAGCCTGTGCCCCCGGGTCACCGCATCTGGTAAAGAATGTTGCTGTTCACCTGGTCTTCAGCCTCTCAAAATTCACCCCTGCTACACTACTTACCACCCGTCACTGGCTTTCGTTAGCCACCCGCATTCGATTCAAATCACTCACACTGGCATGCCAAGCTGCAAATGGCACTGCCACTTCCTGTCTTCAGAAAATTACACCATCCACTCAAACCGGACCCCTCCATTTAGCTTCCTCACACCAGCTGGCTGTCCCTTCTCTTCAAGCACCTCACAGCCCTGGCTCTTCAAAATTGCATGAAAGTGCATTTCATCCACAAAAAAGATTAGGTTATTATTTTTAGTGTACTGTACCATGCTATACAATTGTGCAAAAAGTTCTGTAAAATGTAACATCAGTCACGGGATTTGTGCTGGCCTGATTCTGCTTCTACTGATTGAAATGCTTTATTTGAACTGCTTTTTTTCCTGTATTTTTTTTCTCCAAGACTGAAATGCCCAATCATGTTAGCGGCCTTGTCTGCATCACTGCAACATCCTCTTTTGATTAGAAATCAGAAAAGATGAGCATGTGTCTGTGTCCAATGTAAGGGCTGCCATTTGTTACTTGTTTTCATTCTGAAGACCATTACCTGAGCAGCACATTGATTACAATACTGCCATTTAGCAGACATTCTTATCCAGAAAAACTTACAAAATATTTTTTTAACATTTTAAATAGTGTGCATTTTTTCAGCTGGATATATACTGAAACTATTCAGGTTCAGTACCTTGCCAAAAGGTACGAAGCCAGCACACTATTCAGGAATCAAACAAGCAACCATTGCATTACACGTCAGGTTCCCTGACCATTACGCTATTCTGCAACTCCCATTTAGTCAGAGGAGCACACCTCTCACACAGTCGTTTCTGGTACACTGCAGGTGGCCAATCGGCACTCTTTTAGATAGTGACAGCCCTGGCATCGGAGACCTACTGTATCTATCCTCTGCAACACTACTGCCAATTACACACCATTGAACAGTGTTGCTGCCCCTCAAAGCTGGCACTGGTACAGACAGGATTCAAAAATAGGAATACTGAAAACCAGTACTTTAGCAGACCCCAACACCACAAAGCAAAATGGCTTTTAATGTCACTGAATTATGAACAATTACAGAAATGAAATGTCACCAATCTTGAGCAGGGGTAAGGATTAGAGCATGTGGACCAACGTGACATTTACCCCCTCTCAGTGAAAGCCCGGATAGTTGTGTTCGGGGACAGACTGGATTGGAGCCATGCCTGCGTAGTTGTTGCCTATAAAGAAAACAATGGGTGCTGTGTGATGTTCTTGCCACTATAGCTACAAATGTGGATATGGTTTTTACGACATATTTTGTATTTTTTTTATTTAAATACAGTATATATTTTATTATGAATTATTTTGTTCTTGTTGGAGTCAGCACACATCTGTAAGCCAAGGTTCCAAGATGTTCAATACTGTGTTTTAAGCATGACAATACAAGGGTTACAGATCACTGAGGTATAGATCATCTGGAAATACGACAAGAGAGAATTTGACAAGAAAGGTCAGAGAACTGGACTCAAGTAAGCGATGAAGCAAACAGCAGGCCCATAAAATATACCGCACCGTGATTACGTAGCCATGCCAATTACCCCTGCATGAACCATCATTCCACTGCTTGAATTTTATTGGCAGCACTATTAAAACGTGCAGTATTGTTCATGGGCAACATGAACTGCCAGAACAGCAAAGTAACAGATTCCAATTTGCAACTTTCGGATAGTGAAGAAAACTAGATCACATCGATGTTTCATAACTAGATGGAGAGAATTCAGGCAAGCACAAGATCGGTCACAAGGGTGGAATTTGCAGGACCATTGCTGGCAGAAAATGGCCAAAATTTAGCTTTTAGTTAATTGACGAGGGAGGGCGGAGGGAAACCAGCTGAGCTATAAGCTTTTATAGTGCTGTTGAATATGCTGCTGTGTACATTTAAAATGAGCACCACAGTGTGCATAGCACATTGTGAACATGTTAATCTGTGTGAAATCAGACAGTTGTATTTATGAATGTATATCACTGGGGGGGAAATTGTCACTGTGGATCTGAATAATTACTTATTCAACAGACAGACCAGTGGTTTCATCCTGGTTTTTAATATGTACATGTCACATCAATGAATTACACACTTGTTTCGTAGCGATTATGGGTAATATCAACCCAGGGCCACTCAACAAGGGGCAATCTATTTCTGGATTTCATGGCAATTGTTCTAAATTATTTATTTAGCCTAAGGTTTTATTTGGTCTGGTATTTTTGGTAAGGTCACAACAAACCACTTCTAAGAACTGCACATGTATCCTTGTTTGAAAAATGTTTTACTGTGCTCGAGTACAGGAGTGGGTCAGCTTAATTTGAAAATGAAGCCAGGATAATTCGTTGGAACAACAGCATTTAGAACATCTCTGGATTTGGTTATGGCTAGCTTTGAAACTCAAAGATATTTGCATGGACCAATATTGATTCAGCCACACTTTTGAACTGAATGGAATTGAAAAACATGTTGAAAAGATACATTTCAGCAGATCAGACATTCACAGATTCATCAGGTGGATACTGTTCTGTTTTTTGGATTCATATATTTCATACCAAGTAGTTCATTAGTGAGACTAAACAAGCTCCTAAGACATTTACATCAGTATTGGCTCTGACATTGTTTTCTTGTTTTGTCAAAGAGAGTTTGTATACAATATAATCAGCACATAACAGTTTTGCACTTTTTGAGGAATGAAAAATGGGGCATAAAGTGAAATTTGGCATTTTTCAAAGAAAAATATTATACACATCGCATGCAGAGTTCACCCTGCTCAGTAATGTGTTAATATATTAACAGGTTTCTGAGAAGACAAGTTAATTTACTTTTTTGAAGAAAAACAAACGTGATGTGTAAAAGAAGCTATTTCATAACTAAATCAAAAATCGCATCTAAAGAAAGGTAGAATCCAAAGTAGATATATTTCATGAACTGTCTGTATACATTAATATAATTTTACTACAATGAATTGTCATACTCCCTAGTTATCAATACATTCACAGGTATAAGCAAGGAAAATCCCACAGATGGTGTGTGTGCCCCTTTTTCTTTGAGGTCTAATTTCTGTACATTATGCATACCCTGTCAGTAGTATCTTCTATGTGAAACACTTCTAAAGTTATAAGGCGCGTTTTAATCCATTAATAAACAGCAGGAAGGCTTATAAGAAGGAAATAATAATGGATAAACAGCACCCCCTAGTGGTGCTTATAAGAAAAAACAACTATCCTCAAAACTGCAGACACATTAGTCACATAGTAGACATTAACCAAGATTGTCTTTAATTCCATTAACATATATATTTTTTTATTCCATTTTTTTAAAAATTTTAATTAAAAATTCATAATCTTAGCAGTAAGTAATTTTTTTACATGAAGACTGGCATCTCTTGGCTAGCTAAATATGGACAAATCCCATGAACGTGCTTCCCTCATTTTATGTTGGGTATGAAAAATTCCACCAATACCACGGAAGGTATTTAATGAATGCGTAGCCAAACTCCAATAAGTTTTCATTCACAAAGCTGCAACTGTTTTTCAGGTTGATTCCCAAAGGTACTTGTCATGTAGACTACAGCATATTCACAGGAGACCTCATCAACTTTTGATCAGCTCTGCCATAAGGCATAAGGGGTAGCAAATAATGGGACTAAGGCTTTCACGTTTTTAAGCCTATAACGAGGTTTAGCCATCACTATCTCATTCTCTTTGCTATTCAAAACTCACCATCGTTCCTTGATCACATTTTTTCAGGAGTAATCTCTGTGAGATTGGAAAGTGTGATTCCCCATGTGCATGTAAAATGAGAATCACAGCTGGCTTAATCCTGGAAGGCTGGGACCTTTTCACAAATATTTCTACTGCATGGGGGAAGACAACAATTTTATTTTAGAATTGCGAATTTGAAGGTTCAGGAGGGCAAGGGAAAGATTAATGCTTTGTATTCAAACAATACAAAGCTCACTGCTGGTATGTGTGAGTGATGTTCTGGGGCAGTCTGATTTAAATGTAATAGTAGGGATCAATTGGAATGACTGTTAAATAGCAACTTGGAGGTAAAGATATTATTGTTTCTCATATAATGTGATGTCAAACATGATGCCCTTGTTTCGTAATACCCTGTCTTCTACTTACATCTACGTCTAATACATGTGTTCATGTCAAAATATTGTTGGGGCAAAGCTGGCTCCTACCAACTGTCTCCACAGGTGGTGGACAGTGGACAGATATTAAAGGCCAGCCAGGAAATAAGCAGAAGACACCGTATGATCTCATGTTACATGTGTCATGGTCCTGTGTTCCTGTCTGTGTTTCCCTTGTTGGGCCGCCAGATGGCGGCACTTCTGTTTTGTGTCCTGCTCCCCTCCTGTTAATTGTATGATTGTTTCAATTGTCTCGTTATCCCATCATTGTTCCCACCTGTGTCTTATCCCCTCCTTCTGGTTTGATTGTTTTTTGAGTTCACCTGTGTCTTGTTACCCCTGTCTATTTAAGTTCTCTGTTCCCTTGACTCGGGTGCTGGTTCCTTGTGTTTGTTACCTGACATACATGTTCCTGCCTGCTTGTGTTTGTTTCCAATCCTGTTGCAAACTGTATTTACCTGCCTGCGTTTGTTCTGCCTTGTGTTTGTTCCCGACTAGCGTTTGTTGAGACCGTATGTACCTGCCTGTGTTTGTTTCATGACTTATATGTACCTGCCTGTATTTTGTTCCTGACTGTTTTGTTTGACCTTCCTTTGTGCTCTGCCTTCCCGTGTTTTGCCCTGCTTGTGTTTGTTTCATGATTTATATGTACCTGCCTGTATTTTGTTCCTGACTGTTTTGTTTGACCTTCCTTTGTGCTCTGCCTTCCCGTGTTCTGCCCTGCTTGTGTTTGTTTCACGACTTATATGTACCTGCCTGTATTTTGTTCCTGACTGTTTTGTTTGACCTTCCTTTGTGCTCTGCCTGCCTGTGTTCTGCCCTGACCGTGTTCTGCCCTGCCTGTAATTGTGAGTCCCTCTTGTTTTCTGCTTTTAGTTATTTTTTGAGTTTGTGGTTTTGCCCTTTGTGGCCTTGTTTGTTCCCTGTTTGTTTACCCGTTAGTAAGTCTTTGTTAATTTTCCCCTTTTTGAGTTTCGTGTTTTTTTTTCCCACTCTGCGCCTGGGTCCCAGCACCCGAACCGTCACAACATGAACAAGTAGTCATGAACCAAGAGTGGAATTTTATCGGGCACAGAGGGCCCATTTGAGTGGCATCACTCAAATCTCTACAAAAATATATCACATTTTCCTTATTGTGATAAGTGCAGGCCACCAGCAGCTCCATCCTTCTTCTAGTCATCTACAGTTTACATCCTACCATTGGAACATGGACCACGGAGTCAGGATGTGACTCTAGGATCAGCACACCCCTTCATTCACATCTAACTTAGTTTTCGGAACCTCGTGGATTGTGGTGCTCTAACTTTTTAACGTCTTGCACTGGCATTTTGGTTACCTGGGCAACAACTTTGTTTGACCAAATGAGCCTTTGTTACTGTTGCATAACACTGCCGTGCGTGGCTGTGGGCTCATTGATGAGGACATCCAGGCACCTAGAATCAACTTTGCCTCCTCAGCTTTTGGTCACTTTTGCTCTCAGGTCATCAACAACAAAAACCTCTACTAAGGTTGCAGTCTACCAGGCAGTCTGTGTTTCGACTGTATCATCTGGTGCCTAAGCCTGGACCCTGTATTGAAGACACATTAAGCAACTTGAGGCCTTCAACATCAGAAGCCTACCTCCTATATTTGACCTCATATGGAGAGACAGATTCCCATACTGGCATCACCCAACACACGAATCGAGGCAGTGATTGCCAGACGTCAGCTGTGGTGTGTTGGGCATGTTATCTGAAGCAGAGATGCAATATTTTACTTGTGTAGCTGATAGCCACATTTCTAATGTTTGTATTATTATCATGACAGTGATTTGTCTATTTCAGTGTGCCAGAACACCATGAACTACACCCACGGGAAGAGCAAGGCCTCACTCAGACTGTGACTGACACTCCTTATCTAAAGTGTTGAGATTATAGACATAAGGAACACTGTCAATGAATTTGTTTCAGCAATAAATCATCCTCATAACTCTAGGTCATATGCATCACTGTGAAAACTGTAAAATCACAGAATCCATAATTATAAAACACAGTTCTAATCTGAAACAACAGCATCAGATCAGTGTTATTGTCTGTTTACATTTGCAAACATTTATATTTTCTCAAGATTGTGAAGGCCAATACTCTTGCACGACACCATTAATCACAATTTGTACCCCGAAACAGTATCTCCCAGATACATTGTTTAACAAATTAATGAACCATAGCTTCTGAGATTTGGCAGGATGCACTAATCTAAAAAGTAGAGGTACTATTTCAAATCATTTAGGATCAGAGAAAAGCACCACTGTTGGGCTACTTTTCTTGACATAGAGCTGCTTTACTGTCCAGTGTGTTAAAACAAAGCATAATGGATTTGACTCGCTGCATCCATAAGCATATAAAGGCAATTGGTAAAAACAACTTTACCCTAACTTATATTTGCCATTTGCACCACTCCAAAATATCAGCATTGTGCAAAATGACTGCATCTTATATGATTTCAGGGCAAGCATTCACTGAGCAATCCTTGGGAGCTTATTGTGTCAGGATTCTCAGAGATCATTCCTACGTTGAAGACAAAATGAAAATGTCATCAATTATGGCAATTGAGACTGCAATACCCTTTCCTACAGATAACATTGATGGTCTCAATAGCCTCTACAGAAAATTGAATCACTTCACCCAACAAAGCACATTGAGGAAATGAAGTTTATGCCCTTTACTTGTTCTACTGGAATCAAATTGAAAAGCAATTTCGGCTGATAATTTGCAACAGACATATTTTCTGTTTTGTGTCATTTCAAAGTCCACATTTAATACTATCACAATTTTACCATACATACTGTGCATACATTCTAATCATATAATAAATATTTTTTTATTGCTGTTGTTCATTTATTCAGATTGAGTAACAGAACAACGGAAACCAAGCAGCTTTCCAGAATCCAAATCGGATTTACGAAAGTTACATTTCTGATTTAACTTGGATTTTACTTTATTCACCATGTTAACTCCAGACATGTGATTAGTAACAAAAACAATAAAGAGATAGGACTCAGATAAACTTTTTTTTTCAGAAAGTTAGTATTTCTTGCAGAAAATTGCAAGGATATTGTTTTCTTATAGCAGAAATAATACAAGCGAGGACACTCAAGTATTATTAGGAAGACCTTCCAAGGCACAGGAGGGCTGTAAAGCTCCTATCTAAATAGGTGAGCTTTAGGGCCTTAAAAACACAGAGCTGCAGGAGGACTAGCATGACTGGCTGGGCTGGCATGTCTGCTCTGCTTTCATATACAGCTGGCTGGGCATTATTTGAGGAGGCAGCGAATGAGGGGATTTATGAACTGCAGCAGGTTCCTTGCAGGAGGGTGTAGCACAGACACTAGAACAGCTGAATGGAACAGCCATCTGAGCTCCTGAGTCGGGAAGCACATCATTTATGCCCTAATCTCTACCAGGGATGGCTTCTGTTTTTAGGATATACCACCCTGCCGAAGCGATGATGTGTGAGAGGCATTGTTTAACAATGTTTGCACTATGGTAACCTTAAGACTCACATGGACACTGTATTATCTATTTGCTGTTTTGTGTATTTTGCATATTGATGTGTTTTCTTAAGAAATTCGATTTTTTATACATTGAGAATTATTTTTAAAATGGTAGAAATAATAATAACTATTGTAATAATTATATATTTTCGAAAGCAAAATATGCACCCACTAGAGGGGATCAATTATTTCAATCTTTATTTTGCAATAAAACAATGTCAATTTGATATTTTACACAATTTAAAATAAAAAGTACGTACCTTGCCACAACAACAGCATGAAATATATCCTTCATTATTTATTTAGCTATTTTATTCGACCAACTTATATAATATTTTACATTTTACAACTCACTGGATGCCGTTGTCACGTGACTGCACCCGGAACTATCACGTGACTATATTATTCTGTTGCGTATGTGAAGAAATACTTTTTCAGAAACGACTTCCACATTTTTATTTTTAGCCCGAGATGGATCGATTTGATAAAACATCACAACATGCTATGCCACCACCAGTGCAAGATTTTAGAGGGTAAGAAAAGCCTGAATGGAAAAAGACAACGCAAGCTGACTAGGCCCAGTTTAAGGCTGACTTTGTCGCAATATCTGCAGTTCACGTGTAACGTACTAATAGCCTATTATACCAAATTACAATTTAGGTTAAATCAGAATAGCACAACTCTACCCAAAATGTAGAGTCCATGTGACTTAGACAAAGATGGCTTTTTTGTTTTGTTTGTTTGTTAGTTTTTGCTAAGAGCACTCTGTTCGCTTCTGTCACATTTTCAGTCATGTCATATTTTCAGAAACTGAATTTGCTAGCTACCTCACTATAATATGTTCCTCTGCATTTTGGCCTTTCTAACGCACATGCTTTTAACACGTTCGACATTTTGCTAATAAATGGTGCTCTTACAGCTATTCCAGAATTGCTAGCCTATCTTTTCAGGTCACTCCGTGTAGCCTAACAGTTGGTTTCTTTAAAGTTTAAGTTGCAGTCTACTGTAAAACTATGTTTGACGTTGATAAATACTTCACGATGTTTTATTGTACGAAATTTGATCTGTTCCTGACCAATAATCGTCATATCTGGAATGGCGATGCATCGTTCATATGATCAGTTAATCGCACCCAAGCAAAGACAGATCTGTTACTCATTGATTCTGCCATGTTGTGGAAAATAGGCACTTTCCTTAGACGTTATAAGCGCAATGTAACATTAATTTTAATTACAATATTTTGTAAGCACGTTTTAGTGAACATACAGTTGTCTTTTACTTAAATATGTAGGGGAGACTGTGACTGGTTGGCACAGGGGTTGGTTGGCACAAAGCTATTTTCTGGTTCTTTGAAGTTCGCAGGTGCAAAAATGTAACATCAAAACGTTTGTTTTCTTGAACTGTGCTCATTCGTCGTGTTAAATTAAAAACATGTTTGAAAAATTAGTGTCAAATGGTCTCATCTCATCCCTATAACATATGGAAGTATACAGTGTTTCAGTGTGACTAATATAGGCCTATGTCCTCCAAATGTGACACAATTGATGGATAATTCACAAGTGAGCCAGTGACTTTGATATTTATTTGCAAATTCCACTAATTTATTCGTCTGAGGCAAATGTTTATACAGGCATCT
Source organism: Anguilla rostrata (assembly GCF_018555375.3). Lineage (NCBI taxonomy): Eukaryota > Metazoa > Chordata > Actinopteri > Anguilliformes > Anguillidae > Anguilla > Anguilla rostrata. The sequence goes on along the minus strand of NC_057941.1, from coordinate 11,629,596 downwards.
CTTTGTTTTCTATTTTAGGACTGATGGGTCCTTGGCATCTGTTCTGAAGACGTTGCTGTTTTTCACAATCATGATGATCACCTTACCAATAGGATTATACTTTACATCTAAAGCGTATGTTTTTGAAGGTAACATTAATTTCAATTCTGTACCAGTATTGTAGCCACGCAGCTCTGGTGTTTGGTCAAGCCTGTAAAGTTCACAAGTGTAAGGATGAGAATGGGGTCTCATTTATCAAGGGTGTACACTACACACAGATTTGTGTGTAATATGTGTATGCTCAATTCCAGAGCAGCAATTATTTATTTATCTATTTATTTATTTAACTTTGCCTGGAAAATTACAAATTTCAGACCAATTTTCATTGGCTGAAAAGTTGTATCGCCAGATGTTAGTTGTTCATTATTTGTTCATAAATCAAGTGTGCTGTGCTGTTGTAGTAGGACACTGACATAGTGGATTATTTCAGCAAGTGGCAGGAAAACTATATCAAAAAAACGCAATCTCAATACGTATAGTTATGTATTAGAGAAGGTTACATAAAAAGGCTAATGCAACAATGCAATGAACACATCAAATTAATTTGTAGTGATGTTATGAACTGTTCAGTTCTAGCCTAACTAATAACTAGGCAATTAAATAGTCATATTATTTTTTATTTAAATACACCTGGTACTGTTTGTGATATGGCTGCTCGTGGTTGTGTTTGTAAGATGTTTATGCACACATTTATAGTGTATATATGTGATGTATCAATGAGAACCTGAGCTTGACAGTACAGTATGCATATTATCAAGTAACATCAAACAGCTTGTTTAGACTTTGACACTGGATTGCCATTAGGTCAGATAATCAAAACACTATCAAAAATAATCCTTTCCTTATTTATGTATTTGTATTTTTGAATCATCTCATACTGTAGAAAAATGTATTCTCAGAATCTATCTTATCTTCCAGAAACTGTTTTGTTGTTATTTGTTCCTCCTCCTTGAAGGTCCAATAAAAATGTAAATGTCAAACAGCAGTAACCCTTTCCATTTCTCCTGTTCCCAGCTTCGATGGGGTTTTCCAGCAATGACAGCTATTTCTATGCAGCCATTGTGGCGGTGGTTGCTGTGCACGTGGTGTTGGCTTTTTTTGTGTACATTGCCTGGAATGAAGGTTCTCAGCAGTCCAGAGTGGGCAAGCAGGACTAACGTGCAGTCAGAGGGCTTGTTGAGGAAGACCACATGAAGAGGACCACAAGGCACATTGTGGCCATATTCCAGGAGATACTGGAACTCCGCAGTGACCATTGAGTCATTTCATTTTGACATTTTGGGGTGACCTTAACAAGCTTAGTGCTTGTTACAGCAATGGCAGCACTGCTCCGGATGTTTCAGGGAACCTGCTGGAGATTTATCTTATACATCATGATACTCAGTCATCAGAAAGTTCAAAATGAAGTCACCATTGGTTAAAAAAATAAACCCAAAAAAATTGCAGTCACTGTTTAAAAAAAATACAAAGGTGGTTCCCAGGTGTTTCCCAGACCATGTGTTCTGATGATTTACTGTAGGTTTTCTGTTTCTTCCATGTTTCAAATGTTGGCACTCATGCCAGTCTGTTCTGTTGCAGCTGATCCTCTTATGCTGTCATTTCACAGTGATCATTTGAGTTACATCATTTCCTGTTTCATTTAAATATGTAGATGGATGGAAAATAAGCATTGAGTTTGCTGAATTACAATGTCCAGGATCTGCGTACACTTTGGTGGGCACTGAATGACAATATTGTGAGTAGTTGCAATAATTTATAATAGAGAGTGCTCATGTTTGATCAAGGACTGTACTACGAAAATATCGGAGCAGGAAGTTGCCTTTATGTAATTATGGTTTTAAAATATATAAACGTACCTTTTTAAAAGAAATTTTTTTATTGATTTTATTTGGACTGTCAATACGTACACTGAATAATTTGCTTTCTCTTGTTTTGTTTTTTTTTTTTTTCTCTTGGGAGAAAAACCCAGTTTAACTCTGCCCACAAAAGTTGTAAGGGTTGAGAGAAAGGTGAAGAAAATGTACAACCTAACCTGCACAATCCAATAAAGTAGGGATACAAATTTGAGAAACCTTGAGGCCAGTAAGACGTACATTAGATTACTTGATATTACAATCACTTCTCAGATGCTCTTATCTGGAGGGACAGAAGTGGAGAACACCAGTGTTAGTCTCAGTAATACAAAAGTGCAGTCTAGAAGGTACCGGAGGCCCATGTTTAATCTGGGCCTAATTCACAAAACATTTCTTAAACTCTGCCAGTGAATCTCAGTTGTTCGTAAATTGAACATGCTTGTCTGTTGGTGATGATTAGCATAAGGAAACATTTTAGGAAACCCATAATAGCATAGCAGCTTCAGGGTTGTGTGCAAACCAAAGACATTCATCAGTATCCACAAACATAAAACCTGAAGACATGTTCTGTCACAAAAAGTGTATTGAAAAGGCTTGATTTCAGGGAGAGCTATTTATTTATTTATTTGTGATAAAAAATCTTTGTCATAATATCCACTATATATATAAAGTGGAACTTTGTCTTACCAGTATTCACATTGATACAGGGTGTACCAGTACCACCGACCCCTAGCCAGTAATACTGCTGGTTTTCATTATTCCCCTCAAGCACTGGTTTAGACCTTGGACACCATGTGTAAGCAATGTCTGGAAAATCAGTGATGATAAATCAATTTCTTTTCTATCCTGTGGAAAGTACCTACTGGCCTTGAGGGCCATATTTGAGTATCCCTGCAATTAAGAGACATATAAGTTGGGAAAACTTCTGGTCAGAAGACGACCTTTTCCAACTCACAACATATGGTCATTTCTGCTTTGGATAATGTTCTGTTCTTTCCATGCAATTCAAAAAAAGGAAAATAAGGCCTTGTCCAGAAGGAAGTGATAAATCATTTTTAATTCATTAGTCAGGTGCTAGGTAGAGCCAAAAATGCTTTAAATGAAACTCATGGAAATACTGAGGGCTTGTCGGAGAGCAAAAGGACAGTTTTAAAAGAGTCAGTACCATTGTACATGGGCAAAAAGGCCAGGGGCTAGAGGGGGCCCAAGTTATTTAAAATACGTTTCCCAAGCAGTATCATAATTTCCACCATTGTCCTTTAAAATATACACTACTTTGCTCTTTTAATATTTTTGGAAAACCTAAATATGATAATGGTAAACCTTTTTGTCATCTGTAAGTGCCACAGCAGTTCAAAATTCACAAAACCTGGCAGGTATGTGGAGGCCAAATGGCCACACCAACCATAGGGAGCTAATCAGCCTCCTGATAACACTATCAGGTTGAAAATCCCTTTTAGAAATTCATTTCAAGTTTTCAAGTTTGTAACATGTTCATTGACCAGTAAAATAAATTATTGAGTCATATTGTTATTGAGGAGCTGGGTTTGTAACAAGGTGATAAGCAATGCAGTATGTATCAGTTGAAGTTGAGTTGAGTAATTAATACATTTTATTTCAGGACATTTTCTGATCTTCTAGTTATTTGGTACACGAGTATGTGCTTTGATCATGTTACTGCTCTCAAATTTCATATCGACCTTTATCCTGGTGTATACTCTGAATCTCTGAAAAAGGCAGACATAACACTACTATGTAATTGTGATCTATCTAATATGTAATCAAACAGTTGATTGATTTACTTTAAGTGAAAGTAAATCTAAGGGCGGTCTTATCTCCCTGTTCAGGGCATTCAAACTGAAGTCTTAGAGGATATAAAGATGTTGTCCCCTCTCATTTCATTGGCATCAGTAATACTCCAAAGACAGTCCTTTTTAATAAATGATCTTTTGCAATGTATTTGTAATTGTAAATATGAGGGAAGTATTTCAAGGATTCGAGCTGGGGAGTTGAAATGAAAACCAGCTCATAAAGTAGCCTTGCATTTGCATTTTGGATTGGAGTGCACATCCTTTACAAATCCTGATTAATATAAATATATATTTATATTTATTGATCTATTTCTCCAGTGAAAAGGTGTCAGCTTGGGACAAACATTTTTTTATTGCAAGAGTGATGTCACTCTTGCAATAATCTGACAGCTGTCTTTTAACCATACTGTGGGATGTGTAGTCACACCAAAGCCTGACAAATGGATGGAGCTTCTGAGCTCACAGACACAGTTTTCAGAGTGTGTCATCAACTCAAACTACTGCCAAAATCCCCGTGGAGAGTGATATGGCAATATGAGGAGATGGTCTAATTTGCAGTATGACAGTATAGCTAAAATCATTTGAAACTGCTTTGCATTGCAGGTTTCATCAGTGCATCCCATATTCTGAGACTAAACAAATAAGAAAATTATAGAAGGGTAATAGCTTCTGAACTGTGGCCAAAGAAAGCCACATCAATTGTGGTGAAACTATTGAACCTAAGTCAGAAAATGATAATTTTACATTTTAGGTAATACATGAATATCGAAAGTAGGATTTTGGCCTGTGTCATAAAACCATTCATCTATCCATTATCTAACCCACTAATTCCAGGGCAGGCTCATGGGGGAGCTGGAGTCTATCCCAGCATGCATTGGGCGAGAAGCAGGAAGACACCCTGGACTGGTCATCAATCCATTGATGGGGACACACACCATTCTGTCATAAAACAAAATGATATGCATTTTTGAAACCTCTATTGTGCAAAGTCTATTGTACTGAACCACACCAGGGGGCTTAGTGTAGGGGCCTACATTCACTCAAGAGGGCAGCGAAGTGCTACTTTTGTTGGCTTAATACATTACAGGCATTTAGCAGACGCTTTTTTCCAGAGCGACATACACAACTCTTACGGATTTACTTTGCTTCCATTTATACAGTTGGATATATACTGAAGTATTGCAGGTTAAGTGACCTACCCGGGAATCAAACCTTTGACCTTTAGGTTACAAGATCAGTTCCTTACTCGTTATACTGCCACCCCGCCTAATACTCATCATTAGCAACATACGTGCCTATAATATCTATTTTCCTATATTCCAGTGTGAAAATAAAAATGGCAAATCTCCACATTTTGTTGGAATACAATGTTTTAGATAATTGCAACAATTCACTGCATTGTATCAATGTAACTTTGAATAGTACCGGACAATACAATCTCTGCTAGTGTCCAAAGTCAGCAAGCTTTTTCTGCCTTTAACAGAAATTATATTAATGGTATTAAGTGAAGTACACTCTACCAAACTTTAAGTACTGCAATATTTGTTCAGTTTGAGTCAGCAGTTTTTGTTCTGTTTGTTTTTAATAATATTATGTTGAGATTTCAATGTTCTCATTCTGTGTTGTTGAAATGTTTTATACAGAGAAATTTAAATATCCTTCTCAGATGCATTTTTTGTCAGCTCAAATGCCACAAGTTGGCATTCAATGATTCAAATATTTTCTATTTGACATGGTTTGCTTTCTGTTCAGTGGAGATATGCATATGTGTGTGGGATGCATAAACTCTGATTATAGTACAACATTGAATTTTCCCCTCTATCTCTGTTGCTGTAACATACTTAATCAAATATAATGTTACATCCTGTGACACAAACGTCAGTCTGAAAAACAAATCATGCTGTATGAAAGCAGTTTTTTCTAGACTTCATATTTGAACTGTACATGTGGGTCTTGCACAAGGAGTTATTTTAAGTCTCTTGTTTCCGCAAGTTAAATACATTTACAAAGAGCTTATTCGAATGAGGAACTTAGGTTTTTGGCTTTGGATCTATTAAATGTAGTTATATTAAGTTCTGCTAGAGGACAATGTCTTATCAAGGTAAATCCACTGGATTCAGTTCCTGCTTTTGACCATGTTCGACCTCATAATTTTTAATTTGATCAAGATACTTTTCGGGCTACACTACCGTAGAGCCTGGCAGCTTTGTCTCCTTCACAACGCCCTAGCTGAATGAATTGAATGATCTGTATGACTACCAGCAGATTCTCACTGCTTTACAGCCTGGAGGTGGACAGGCCATGCCCATTTACAGCCCAGTTCATAAGCTAAAAGTATTACACACAAAGTATTGTGATTCACTGTGAATCTGAGGCTACAGAGAATGCCTTAAAAAACAACATTTACGTCATGAGCTGATGTAGGATTCCTGGTCCCTTGAAAAGAATGCCCTGTGTTTGAGGTCAGTTGGGGAGTTGTATAACTGTCCCTGTGGCTCTGATCACACGAACACACGTACAGTATAAACTTATAAAAAGATTATTTGTCTATAGTAAATAAAGTGATTGGCATGTAGTCAATATTCTGACTGCCTCACTCTCATTCACAGTTTATCTTGGTTAGTGTTTATCCTTAATTATTCTTTGAGCCAGAACTGCATAGAGTAACCCTAATTGCCTCCCAAACCATAAAAGGTCTTGATTTATGCCACTGTGTAGTAGGCCTACACTTTTTCCATAGCTTTAACTCGAGCTTGATACAGTTAATACTGCATTTATTTCTGCCCATGAAAACAACTGGTAGCATCTTACAGCAGCATTGTTTAAATTATCTCAGATTCCTATGTACAGACGGGTGACAAATGAAAAACCCAAATGAATGAGTGGAGAAACATAACAAATGCAGATGCTTCCATACAGGTGTACTGCATGATACAATTAACCAATTCAAATCCTATCATACTCTATGGCATGTCTAAAAATGCTGAGCAGGCCCAGTTGACCTCGATTTTGAATTAAGATATGGCAAGAGTAAAATGTCTAAGTGACTTTGAAAGAGGGTTCATTATTGGTGCAAGAGCTTCGTTCACACAGACTGCTCAACTGGCTAGTGTTTCAATAGAAACAGTGACATCTGCATTTACGTAGGTCTACAGGAAGGACATCTGTAAATAGGGTCAGAAATTGTGGTCAGTTGTGGTTGCATTAGATGACTGTGATGCTTGTGCATTGGGTGAGCAAGAACAGTCTGTTGGCAACTACATAGAGAGGGACATTATAGCAGGGTTGCAGTGCATAAATCCCTCATTACAAAGACAAATGCACATTTGAGAGTCTAGTGGTGCAAAACCCATACGTAGAGATATGGAAAAAGGTGAAATGGTCAAATGAGTAATGCTTCACCTTATTCACCATGAGTGCATGTATGGTGTACACCAAGAGAACGGTACAGGCCTGCTTGACTCCTACAGTGAGGGGGGTTCAATGGCTCTGTTATGCTGTGGTGGGCATTTCCCTGGCATGGTTTGGGTCCGGTTTGGGTCCACTTGTTCCTAGAGGGAAGGGTCATTGCAAATCAATACAGTTATTCTGAACGATCACCTTTATCCTATGATGAAACATTTCTTCCAGGATGACAATGCCCCCACAGGGGGGCATAAGGGGGTCACTGAATGGTTTAGTAAGTATGAAAATTATGTGAATAATATGCTATGGCCACAGTCACGATATCTCAAACAAATTGAACACCTATGGTAGATTCTGGATCGACATGTTAGGCAGTGCTCTCCACCATCATCATTAAAACACTAAATGAGGGAATATCTTCTGGAAGATTGGTGTTACATCCCTCCAGTAGAGTTCCAGAGATTTGCAGAATCTATATCAAGGCGCATTGAAGCTGTTCTGGCGGCTTGTAGTGGCCCAGCACCTTACTAAGACACGTTATGTTGGTTTTTTCCGTTAGTTTGTCATCCGTCTGAATATTTTATGTAAACATCAATGTTTTAGAAGAGCATGGTACTGTGTAAAGATTTGGAATGTTGCTGAAATGTTTTTGATGTTAGTGTGACCAATTTATCCCTCATGACTGACTGTGATGTGAGTGCCTTGTCTAAGCCTTGTTAGACAGAGATATGACAATGGTATGTTGAGGGACTGGGTTAAAGCAGTAAACTATCTAACCATCTAGGTATTCGCAGCAATCCATTTACTGACACTAAACTATTTACCTACTACAGCCAAATACACAGTGGCAATCGTTGCATGCAATCTGGGACACTCTTTGGGTAGATAGAGAAATGATAACACTACATCTTCATGATTGATTCCACACTGCCAGTTTCTATGTAGCTGAATGGCCAGATCACAGCAACCTGGGAATCAGGAAGTGAATTTACAGACAGCTGGACAGACAGCATTTGTTGGACAGACAAGCCACGTTAGATTGCTTATAGTTATCAAGCAACTATCCACTGTCAGGAACCTCTAATTCACCATTTGGCCTGTTCAAGCCATAGAACACTTCAAAGGGCTGGCCCAGGGTGGCCCTAGAGATAAGACACAGAGAGCAGGAACTGGGGGTGGGTAGCCTTTTTAGGTGTGAATGCATGTGTGCGTGGGTGTGGGCATATGCGTGTATGTGTCAACAGGGTTGGCTTGGGAAACCCCACACTGGCATTCCTCATACTCACAGGATTCCATACCTTAAAAAATACACCTACACGCACTATGTTGGATATTCTTTTGATATTCTCTACATAGTAGCTCAGAAACATTTACATAATAGCTAAAGTTGTCCCTTCTAAAAAGATCCAAAATATTAGTATTAATGTAACCATAATGTTTACTAGGAGAGAGATAATAATATATATAAAAGGGAAGAAACCAGTTTTCCTGGGATTCCCCCTTACTTAATCATTAATTTTGCATGGGCCAGGATCCAACAGGTTGCTCTCTCTATCAACAAATTTGGTGATTTAATTGATATTCTATATCTTTGATAATAATTAACAAATTAAATCAAATTTATTTTACATGTTGGATAAGTGAGGGGTTTTAACTGTTGATGCACTTGTGTTCGGTATTGAGTGCCAAACATTAAAGGTTGGCTGTTAAAACTTCTGTATTTTTAAGTTAAACACATTTTACATAATCTTCACTTGCCCAACACCACCCAGCTAGTTCAGCTGTACAGTAGCTAGTAACTGGTCATAACTGCCATGCATAGTCACAGCTCGTTCAAGATAGTGGCCTCTCATTGGCTGAAAATGTATGGCTGTGGCCACCCCTAGATAAGTAGAACATATTGGTTCCTTCATGTGTTTTTCTGCACCAAATCCCCCTCTCATTAGGTTAGGTAATACTTGTGACACAATAAAATGCATTCAAGCATGTCAAAATGAGTCAGAACTGATCCTTTAATCAAATTGACAAAAAAATCAATATCCTAAATGTCCTCCATTTTACGTTTCACACCTTTCATGCAGATTATGAAAAATATGGTATTTTGGCTCAGCCAAACTGTAGTCGAAGGGTATGTTTTTATTGCAAAAACTTCTTCAAAGAGAAAATGGTTCTCTCAAACTCCCAATAAATATTTGACATTGGTAATAAAGTATGATCAAATCAAAAATATTGGGTTAATTTATATCCAAAATAAAGTAGGCTGATATGATATGATGTGTGAACACATCAGAAGCGATCTAATGTCAGCATTTGACCCAAATATTTGCTGTGATTACTAAAAACTGGAGGTTGCCTTTTCAGCTTAGACCAGCTTACTTTATTTACTTAAAGCAATTGGCTGATGTAGGTTTACAGCAATGAGTCTGGTCCATTTTGCAGTGAGCACTGTGACTTACGTGAATGCCACAATGCCGCAATGAGAAAGGTGTGTTTGTTACATGTGGTTATGAATCCTCACCATACATCAAGACCAACTGAACTGTCACCAAAACAAACAAAAAAAATGCCACTGTCACACTCTTGATTACAAGCAGAATGGAGATGCTGCCCAGCATCAATAACCAATCAGAGACTAATGAAATGTTTGAGGGAGGAATGAGCTGGTTGGAAAGCTTCCTCTACTTGGGCCATTTTAGATTCTCAGCCCACTGGTGGCTTAAAATAACTGACTGCTCATGTAAACATAACCAAAGTGGAGGGAGAACTGCATGGCTGATGTTTTTGAATAGAGAAAGAAATTCAGTATTTTATGTGAGATCCAAAGTGACTCTCAGTGAATTGTCATGTTTCTATATATATATATGTCTGTGTGTGTGTGTGTGTGTGTGTGTGTATGAAAAAACAATATATCCATGTTATATACATGTGAGACACAACAAAATCCAACAATACACAATGGTTCAAGTTATTTGTGCGTAAGACCTTCACCACATAGACAAGTCCAGAAAAATGTTATTTATTTAAGCACAGTGTGCTTAATCTGGAATGACCTCTGCAGCCCTCTAGAGAGAGTGTTACCTGGTTAAGGTTTTTTAGTTTAATGGATATGATGCTGTTAACAGTTGAACCATTCTGCCTGTCAAGCTTCTATTCATGGTCAGGGAGGGACAGGTGAGCAACAGTGAGGTGTTGATTATTGCACCATTTCTGCTCAAATCACAACTGCCTTGATTGTGGGGTGTGATCTTGCCACAGCTCACTGCGTGAGACAGAAAGCATCAACGGAGACACTTGGTCATATCAATTAAATATTTAGTGAAATATTAATTAATTCCACTAAACTTAATGTAAGCACTTTTGGTTATTTTTCAGCATTCCTTTCTGCAGTCAACTTTACATGGTTTGCAACCAAGTAAATCCAGTTAACACATATTGCACAGCTGACATTATTTTAGTTTGTCATAACTATTTTGTAAAATTCAGTAAAATGAATGTTGAATGCCACCCGCAAATATATAGAGTACAAGAAAAAGACTGGGAAACAGAACAAAGTCAACCCATCACCATGGACACTTGTTGAACATCCTCCATTTTCATTGTGCAGTAACTACCATTGGTGATTCACCAAGCTGTTAATAAATTGTGTTACTTTCCCAAAATATCTTGGAATTTAACAGGAAGTCAAATATGAACAATCTGAGCTGGCTCTGATATTTTTGTTGTTTCTGTTCCTGTTGTCTACTGCCAATTTGTTGTGATAAAATTGTCTCCACTTTACACCTCAACCACTATTGTCTGATGCCAAAAATGGGACTTGAACAACACTGCCTTCCCCCACATTTCATTTGCTCTAAATCTCCACTGACTGACTTATGAAATAAATGGGGAGTGCAATAAAAGCATCTCTCACTGACCCACTCAGCAGCCTAAACTGACTGTGTGCAGCTGGAAAAATCTAGGGAGGAAAAGAAAAAATAAAACTGTGGAATGACCTCTGTCCTCTGTACCCCTCTAAAGTGGCTGTTCTTTACCTGGTTAGGGAGAAAGAGAAAAAACAAAACTTAATTTGCATTAATAATACTATTTAGATATGAAATACTATCCAATTGGGAAAACCTAAACAATATTGGTGTAAAAAATGAAAGTAAAATTTTAGGTTTATCAAATGAAGTACTTTTTTCAGTATAATTAAACCTATTATATTGCGACTTTCACCCCAATGGTTAATTTTGTAAAGACCTGATATTAATGAGTTTGAAGTCAAAGCTGAAGATCCTTGAGACATTCATGTATTTATTACGCAATTAACTAGGCTGACCAGAGGTCCTATTTTTGGCCCTGAAAAAACCATTAGGGGATTTCTAAATTCCTAAAAATGTTTGCTTAAGTTTTGCTCATTTCAGATACAGTATATAAACAAACAAATAGCCTAGTATTACGTTCATAACACCCATCCACCATTGTCCCCTTTTTAAAAAATCACTTTTTCTTAAGCACGCGTAACAAAATTAGATATTTTTGGTCTACATTACATATAATTGATCAATGACATTTACATCTATTGTAATAGCTGAGATGTTTTTAGATGTGAAACACCTCATGGACCTGGCTTGCTGAAGGCGGTTTACAGTGTCGCCCAAAGGAAAACAAACTGTTTGCTGTGCTGACAGGGAGTCAGCAGGTGTGATAAAGAGACAGTGCTCAGTTGCAAAACATCCTACTGAATCAGCATTATGTCAACCTTAGTTTCTCCATAATACAATATAAGCACATTTAGAATTTTTGGAAAGCCAATGTCATGGGGAACAAGTTAGTGTCTTTGTTGGTGGGTGCTGTTTTGTCATAATTGTGTTTTTATTTGATGACTGGGTGTTTTGCTTTTGGGTATACAAGAGGAAACATGGAATGGCTCAGGGAGACTCGTCAACACAGTCTCCAATGCATCATATGAGTGTAGCCATCTCATTGTGCACACATTTTGCACTACTGTATATTGGTATTATTAACATACTGTACAATAAACTGCATTCACTTTAACCTTGCATTTGTCTTTGAATCTTACCACTGCACACCTAGCAGTTTTAAGATCCTAACATATTCATAGAACTCTGGATATCTGCACCCCGTAGTCACTCGCCTACATACATATATAGCAGTGTTGTAGCAGGATACACGAGCTAGAGGCAAGTCAATGTCTACCAAGATAGATAGCAATTCGTATAGAGCCACACTACTGGTGGAAAGCAGTCTTCTACGTCTATGCATAACTGTTAGCACAGAGAAAAGATTAAAACACTATTTTGGAGTCAGATAATCGAGATATCATTAAATTAATCCTGTTCCAGTAGCACCGGGTCAGATGCCTCCGCTGCTTAGTGTGTTGGAGGAATTTCTTACCATTGGTGACCTTGACGTGATAAGTTCTGGTTTCTCACAGCTGGTAACCACGACGCTGTTCGATGTATCTGAGGGGTTTCTTACACTTGTAAGCCACTCAGTCACACACTTGTCTAAAAATGAGGGAAGAATCACCCTTCTCATTAGTTCACACATTTCCCTGATACTGAGGTCTATGGTAATGAGAACTCAGCATTTGTAGATGGAAATATTTTTAGGAGTAACTTCTAACTATAGGCAAATTGCACCACTGCAACTTCCTCTGTCAGTTCGGGAGGGTGCACATAAACACCTGCACTCTGTAATCCAGCACCTGTGCTGGTGCAAGCAGATTCCAGGTGCCTGATCATCTACAGGAAATCCCATGTGCAGCGAGAAGCTTGCACACAACAGGACACATCACTGTTTCTGGATTTGGCACCCCCAAAGAAAGCATTTTGCTATGAAATACTGTAATGCCAGATGCACTTCTACCACGTTTACATCAAGGAAGGACTGAGGTCACTGGGCTGATTTTATTTTAAGTTCTATTCTACTTTTCAAAAAATTAGCAGGTGCTTGCATTACCTCCTTTATTGTCTAAATTTACATTTTCATCATCCTCAACCTGGGTAAATCTTTGAAAATACTTGAGGGGTAGTTGTATTCCATTATAACAATAGACTTTAATCTGCTTGAGCTGAACTTATTTACTTATATATTTAATATTTATTCATGCATAAACAGAGCAGAGGGCAGCCAGAGATTGACCTTCCCCAGTGTGACTTAACAGTGCAGGAACTGAGAAA